>NW_022195062.1:0-118610 GCF_008641045.1 Pistacia vera | reverse complement strand
ATTAATCTAAATCCTAATAAAGATTTATTTAATTTACATTCATTATCAAAATAATGACTAGTCACACAAATATAATCTTGTTTAGCTCTACCACTCCAAATATCAGCAGTTAGAGCCACACTAACATGACAAGTATGTATTTTATTTTTTAATTCTAATTTCATTTTTTTAAACAATTTTATTAAATCATTTCCAGTTGCAGTTTTAGAATAACTTTTAAATCCTGGAAAAAATGAATTTTGAACAAATCTTTCAAAATATTTATCTTCAGCCATATTAATAGGTTGATCAGTTGCAGCAATATATAAAACTAACTGTTCCCTATATACATCAGAATTATAACGTCAATTAGTACCCATATTAGTTATTTGAGTTTGATTGTTTTCTCTATTTCCATGTTGATTAATATGTTTATTAGTATGCCTTTTTAAAGTACTAGTATCATTACCTGAATCAGCTTTATAAATATTTCCACAGTATTTGCATCTCGCTTTCTTGACTTGAACGTCATTTTCTGTCTCGTAAAACTTGTCGAAATGCGCCCAAACATCTGATGTGTGTTTGTCTTCGCTTTCGACGGCAGTTGATGATCCCGCCTCAGCTTGAGATGAAGTTGGACGAGCACGACAATTACGAGGACGACTTCTAGAACCACCGAGAGCTATTGGAATCGGGGGCATATTTTAGGTGTATTGGATTCTGAGAATGGGAAAGCGGGACTATTTGAATCTTCTCCTGCATTTATGTTAGTAAAATCAGCGGGACTAGGACTAGGATAGTAGTTTCCTTCATCATTGTAATTGATGGGAGAGAAATATCTATCCATTGTAGTTGAAAAAAAAAATTTGATGTAGAAGAAATAAAAATTAAAGAAAGAGAATTGGAATTTGGAAAATTGGAAATATGAATTAAAAATTACAAAAACTAATAAAAATTAAAATACGAGCAAATTGATAACAAAAAGATTAAGAGAATAAATGAATAATTGAGAGATTAGAGATTAGAGAATATGAGAGAATGAGAGAATTTGAGTTGTGAGAAAAATGTGAGAGTTTAGGGCCAATTTATAGAAAAAAAAGGGGAAAGAAAAATGACGAAAAAGACCCCTCCAACGGTTATAAAACGGCTATATTTCAAGGATAAAAGGATAATTTGAAAAAAAAATTAAATTTTTTATTTTATTTTTTTCGGCCAACCTGTCGGGTTGGCTATTGTCAACCCGACGAGTTGGCCATTATTCCATAACAGTCAACCTGCCGGGTTGACCACAGCCAACCCGGCGGGTTGGCAGGTCTCTTTTAAAAGAGACAAAACAGCAACCCGCCGAGTTACGGGTTGCCATTTTGCAACCCGGCCCGGTCGGGGGTTGCTGCTGGGTTAGGGTCAACCCGGACTGCCATATTGGTGGTCCGAGTTCAACCCGTTTCGTTACGGGCCGGGTTAGGGTTGACCCGCCTAATCTGGCCCATTTGTTCCACTTCTACACCCAACCACCACCACCTAAAATCGCACCATTTCAATAATAAAAATAATAGTAATAATAATAATAATGAAAACAGAAAACAAAATACAAAATACAAGAGCAAAAAACAAAATAAAAAAATCAAACAAAAAAACACAAAAGAGGTCGATATAGAAGTTTTGGTGTGGTGGCATCGGAAATCATCCCCAACGTGTGCAATGTGTTCTGTGTTGGGCTGGGGATGCAAACCCTTTTAATATTGGAGAAAGTAAACCCTTTTAAATGAGGCTACGTTACCTAAAACCAAGATATTTGCTTTGCTATATAGAGCTGTGCATAGTCTGTAAATTAAGATAGAGATAAAGCATTAGAAAGGAACATATCAGCAAATAAAAAGACAAACCGATTCCAATAATATATTTGAATTTTAGTGAATGTGAGGGGACAAACATGAATATATATATATATAAAGTTTTATTGAGAACTTTGAGATATCACTATTTAATTGTTATTAATATTTAGGTAAATATGAAGAGATTAACATAAATTTATATATCTTTTAATTAAACTTTTAGATGCTCAATAGATGCTATTATAATATAATAAATAACAATTCTAGGGTGCAACTGAAATCCTAAGTGTATATTTCACATATTCACGAAGCGTTAGTATCTAAGAGCTGAATGTGGAGAGATTAAGCCTCTGGAATGCCCAATAAAATAAAATCACTAATTTATTAATATGTTATTAATTGAATAAAATTCTTTATGATTAAAATTTGGGAGGTAAAGGGTTAATATTAATGAGAATGTCATATATATATATAGATATTTTAACTTTTAATTTGAAGTTTATTTAACTTTTAATTACATCCACTAACCGTCAATCAATCACATTCTAGCACATTAATNATTTTTCAAACATGTTTTTAGAACTTCTTGGCACGAAACATTTTATATTTCCGTACTATCATCCTCAGGATTATTTCCTTTCTTTTCTTGTGTAATTGTAGCAATGTCTACTAAAACAATTAATTGAAATTCTAATACATACTACTAAAACATGAATTATAAAATAATTAAATCAAAACAATAATTTTTGTAATTATACCTCTATTAAGTTATAAACTCCTCATAGTAATAAAATTAATTTGTCCCACCATTATGAGTATAAAGAGATTTTATTGTATTATGATAAAAACAAGCAAGAACAAGAAATATAAATTATTTGTATTTTCTTCAAGTTGTGAAAGAGAAATATCTTAAAATTAAGGTGATTAAAAAATCGATTAATAAATCAAATTCTGGGTTATCTTAAGTTCTTAACGTGTGCTCTAATGTCATTATATAAAAAAATAAAAATACGATAATAACAATGTATTAAAGAAAACGTTTTTTTCTTTATCTTGTAAATAAAGTGTACCGAAATTAACGAATAGGTTGGTTTTTTTATTGTTTTCAAGAAGAAAAAAGTCAAAAGAAAAAAAAGGAAAATGGGACTCTCTCTTTTTATGCTGAAGGACCACTCCCATTATATATTGGCAACAAAATATTTAGGGTCCGTTCGATTCATTATTTTAATACTTTTTAGAATAATATTTTGAAAAAAATTAAATTGGGTAGGTATTACGATGTAGGATTTGAAAATTAACAAAAATACCTCTTATGTTTGTTTATTTACTAAACATCCCTATAATAAAATATTAAAAGTTAACAAAAACACTCTCAACCTACCCATTAAATATAGACAGTCGACCACCACAGTCGGATGGTTATTGGGGTATTTTTATAATTTTTTAAAAAAATATTTAAAAATATTTAATTAAATTAATAAATTTAAAAAAATTAAATAATATAGAATAATATTTTAAGAATAAATCAATTTTACTGAAATACGAATCATTCGCAAGAGTGTAACAAACGACCCTTAGAATTGTGGACATTACTTTGGACTTTCCTCAATAATGAAATCTCTTTTTTTGTACCACTCATTGTGGAAATCTGACACAGATTTTTATCCTTTTCCTTAAGAACAAACTGCAACTAGTTTCTTCTCAAAGGTGCTGCCACATGCCTTCACGGATCAAGATTCATGTTAAGAACACGTTAACATAATAAGATTAATGCTGGAGAAAGATAACTTGGAGATCTTCACCAACTTTCTTAGTATAGACGTCATAAAATTTACAATATATTTATCAAGAGCTAGTAATATAGAATTTTTGAAATATTTGACCAGGGGAGTTTTGTATTTTGTCAACAATAACTCCTTTTTTTTTTTTTTTAACCAAAGTATTTAGACTAATTTATGTGAATTTTAACTAGTTTTCGAAGAAAATTAACACAATAATTCATCTCATAGCCCTAGAATAACTCTTCTATATAGCTTATAACTTTCACTAACTCTTCTCAAAATCTCAAGGGTGTTGAGTTAGAATCCTATTTTAAATAAGGATTTTTGTGATTTCAGAGGATCCAGTTATATACGCAGAACTCAAAAATATTAATTTTACGAATGAGTGATTGTTCATATCCGACCATAGTTAAAAGACTCTTGATCTGTACGATAAAAATTTCTAAATGGTAATGATTTCAATAATATTACACCTACGATCCATATAACCAGGTTTTCTCGTCCGACTATTAATCTTCAAATAATTAATTAAGAATAAAGTAACCTTTCGTGATAACATATTTTATACGAACAAATCATATCCTGTATCACATCAATTATAAACCATTTGTCAAAGCAGATAGTTTTCGAAGAACTAGTCTTCAGAGAGGGAGAGTCGTATCCGACATTAATATGTGCTCAATTTCCAAATAATTATGTATGACAGACAAAAAAATAAAGTTGATGTGCTGTCTCTAACATGTCCTAATGGCCAATAAAAATATGATATGTTTCATAAAATTTCTAAGAGAACTCTTGTATAAATAGAGTTTCTCCATGGCCAAACCTTGTACAGAAAAAATATGGACAAGGGTTTGTTGGATAAAAAGGGAGAAGAAGTTTCAAGTGTTGGAAATGGAAGACATATTGGAGCTGGCGAATATGTAGAAGAAGTGAAGAGGCTTAGCTGCATAGCTGGACCCATGGTGGCTGTGAACTTGTCACAGTACTTTCTGCAGGTCATTTCAGTGATGATGGTTGGGCATCTCGGTGAGCTCTCTCTCTCCAGCACCGCCGTAGCCATCTCCTTCTGTGCTGTCACTGGCTTCAGCCTCCTTGTAAGTCTAGTCTCTTCAATTTACCTTTCCTGAGAATGATGTGATATCCCATTACCTACTTCCTCTGGACTAGCTCAATTGGTATTCTTGATTCATTTTTAAGGATGAAGTCCTGGATTCGAATCAAGGAGACGCGCTCTGAGCCCCACCAGAGAAAGTGAGTTTGGGATGTTACAGATTATTTGTACCATGTAGTGGAGTCTGAAAATTAATGGAATCTTGTGATGTGTGGAAATGGCAAACAGTTTGGAATGTCAACTGCAATGGAAACTCTATGTGGGCAAGGTTTTGGAGCTCAGCAATATAGAAAACTAGGAATACAAACACACACTGCTATGTTTTCTCTAATTCTGGTTTGTTTCCCTGTGTCTATATTGTGGATTAACATGGGGAAACTTCTGAATTTGATGGGGCAAGACCCTTTAATTTCAACTGAATCTGGTAAATTCACAGTGTGGCTTGTGCCTGCACTTTTTGGATATGCAGCTCTTCAGCCACTTGTTAGATATTTTCAAGTGCAAAGTTTGATCACTCCCTTGCTCATGAGCTCTTGTGTCACCATTTGCTTCCACATTTTTATCTCTTGGGCTCTTATTTTAGAGTTTGAGCTGAACAATATTGGAGCAGCTCTAGCAATTGGTATGTCATATTGGTTGAATGTGCTGTTACTTGGATTGTACATGATGTACTCTTCAAGCTGTGAGAAAACCCGAGTGCCGGTATCGATGGAGCTATTCCGAGGAATAGGAGAGTTCTTTCGCCTCGCCATTCCTTCTGCTTTTATGGTTTGGTAACTTCTCCTTGCCTATTTTCATAATTTATAGTGTAATTTCAAGATGCAATTTGTATTTTGATTTGATTCCTTTTATTGTAATGCTGATTACTGCAGCCTTGAATGGTGGTCTTTTGAGTTTCTCACCTTGCTGTCTGGACTTTTACCAAATCCAAAGCTTGAAACTTCAGTATTATCAGTGTGGTATGTTCTCTGTCAGTGTACTATATTCAGAACAATTTTGTTCACCAAAAGAAAATTTGAATTTAAAAAATTTGAATGATGCGTCGTTGGCACGATTGTCGTGCAATCTATTGAGTTATCATGAATCATCAGAGTAACTCGCAAAGCCTAAGTTGACCTTTTATCTAATAAATGCATCCCTTCCAGAAGTTAGGATTTGGTACAGGCATTAGCTCTAGGATTACTAAGATTAAAATGAGTAGCAGTATCGTCAAACAAACCATAACTGATTTAACGAGCCATTCGCAATTTCAAAGTCTGAATTTCTATTTATGTGCATTGATGAGATTTTCTTTTTCCCTTCTTAAACAGTTTAGCAACAATCACAACACTTTTTACAATACCAGATGGACTCGGTATCGCAGGAAGGTCGGGTTTAACTTGTACATTGTGCATATCAGCACTATACAAATCTTCATAATTCTGAAGATGAACTTCTTGTTCTTGTGCAGCACTAGAGTTTCAAATGCATTAGGAGCTGGAAATCCACAAGCAGCTCGCGTTGCTGTGCGCACCGCGGTATTTCTTACTGTCTTAGAGACAGTCATAGTCAGCTCGATTCTGTATGCTAGTCGGCATGCTTTTGGTTACCTTTTCAGCAATGACAAGGAAGTTGTGGATTATGTCACAACAATGGCTCCTCTGATATGTCTCTGTGTTATGTTAAACGGCTTCCAAGCAGTTCTTTCCGGTCAGTTCTTGCTCTTGATTCCCCTTCTGCTACCATTCACATACAGATTCTTGAATTATATCCGACTCCTTCAGTAACTTGATGCCACGGTTGTTCAAATGTTCAGGCATTGCTCAGGGCTGCGGGTGGCAGGACTTGGGGGCTTATGTCAACCTCATTGCATACTATCTTTGTGGGATCCCAGTTGCTGCAATTTTAGGCTTCTGGTTACAATTGAGAGGGCAAGGACTCTGGATTGGCATTCAAGTTGGAGCTTTTGTGCAAAGTGTTTTACTCGCTATCTTAACGAGCTGTCAAAATTGGGAGAAACAGGTCAGTCTCTCCAATGTTCAGTTCTTCTCTAATCCTTTGACATTATTCTGATTTTAGAATATTAAGTTTTTTTATAGTTTTATTGGCGTTTGATCATGCAGGCCGTTAAAGCAAGAGAGAGGATATTTGAGGGAAGATCTTCAGCTGATAATGAACAATTTTCTGTGAATTAGCAGAAAATTAACATTGATTTGCAAGAGAAAGTTACTTAAGTACTAAGATTAGAATCCTTACTGAAAAATTATTGGTTTAATTCAGATTTACGACTCATGAGGGGTTAATGGAATGGTCAGACTTGTGGTTTGTTACTACAGCGTATGAGGTTTGAATCCTCTCGTTAATGCCTGCAACTTCCCAAATATTATAGAGTGCAATGATTCTCCAGTTCAGTATTAACCTCTATCAAGCCATAAAAATTGGTTGATTTTGTTGGGAAAAAAATCTTGACAACTCAAATGCAAAATTAAAGCAAACAACTAAAAATAAAGAAAACCAAAACACAAGAATTTTAAAGTGGTTCAGCCCAATCAATTTAGTTTACGTTCACTGTCCACTGAAACAATCCATTAAGTAAAAGTTTACAAATGTGCAATTTTTAGAAGAGAAAAATTGCAAACTCTCTACACTATCCCAAAAAACCCAACCACATATATACACCTTCATATAAAAGAATTAAATTACTTTATTCATATTTTCTATAATTCATTTTCTTCTCACCCAAACAAGAAGAAAAATGTAGTAAAAACTGATAATTTTGAAGTAAGAGATCAAGGTTTTAAATTCCTCTCTGTGTTCTATTTCGATTATACATATTGAAGAAATTAGGAAGATTTGTATTCATTATTCACATAATTACAAAATTGAAAATTAAGAAAAGAGAACTTATTGAAAATTACATTGATGATGCAAAAGTGAACTACCCTTATTAGGTAATAAACTAAGTAGGAAGTATAATGGAACAGCTTCCTAATCATATAAGCTAAACCCCATATTGTCATCGCTCTCTTCTTAGGGCTCTTCCTGCATTTTTATCTATTATGCCTAAAAAGTCAGGGCTGACGTGAACTCTCGTCAGCAAGAGCCAATTAGAATTCAGGGAGGCTTTGTGCCGTCTAGACGCTGCCATGTCGCGCAATGACGGAAGAGATATGGTTCTCGTCAATGCAATAGGTGAGTGCCAGGCTTGCGAGTGGCTAGGAATCATCCACCTGCCCAAGCCCTATGCAATTTAAGGATATCTCTTGTGCAAACAACTAATGGAAAGCGGGTTAGGAATTGTACCACACCTGCTTGATTGCAGATTCATGATTATTACCTTGAATCCTCCCACTATAAATAGAGGGCTCCTCTCTCATTTACGGGATTGGCTTACCTTTAGTCTTAAACAACATACACCCTCTCTCTCTCTCTCTCTCTCTCTCTCTCTCTCTCTCTCTCTCTCTCTCTCTCTCTTGGTTGTAACTGAGCTCGTTACCATGCGACCTGACTATAACCACTTATTAATGCAACTACAGTGGACGTAGGAATTGCTTTTGAGCATCCGAACCACTTTAAAAACCGTCTTTTATGTACTCTCCTGCTTCATATTTCCATATCACATGTAAGTTCTAAGCCGACTTAGCATTTTGCACGTGTGAGTCATTGGTATCAAAATCCAGCATCAACAGTTTGACGCTGGAAAGAGGGCCTGATTTAGTATATGCTCTTCATCAGAAACCTCTAACCAATCGGTACTACCCATCAGCAAATGGTTTGCGGTTTCGAAACTGAGTGAACCAACTTTGACAATGAGGAAATCCCCCGGGTACAAGATGACACTTCTCTTTTAATGCTGCTAGTCCAACAGAGTATCATGGCAGATATTCCTTCAAGCTCACAGCTAACCCAACCGTGATGAGTTACTTGGAGAGGTTCAATAATACTCTCCAAACAATTAGCCAAAGGCTAGACCGTTTGGATTGGGTCGTGCCGCTAAAGTCCAATGAAGTGGTATCACTGCCAAAGACACCTACAGGTCGCACGAAAGCTCGAAAAAGGGCAAAAGCCCATACCGTGTGCACTGCAGTGTGCAAAATTAAGGGAAAGCAAGTGGCGAGCAGTGGACCGAAGGGCTCCAAGGGACCAACGAACATCAGTCGTGCAACGGGCAGAATACCCGTGGCATTGCGACTCAACGACATGTTGTGGCATGAGCCGTCCCATGCCACATCGCATAGGCACTCCCACAAAAGTGCAAGGCAGGGAGATTCCCAATATCGTCGAAATGATGACCTTGACCGTCATCATGCAGGAAACCCCCGTCGTCTGCAAGGAGGTTCAGACCACCGCGGAGATTGGGAAAACTCCTCAAGCCATTCAATGCCTTCACATGGTCCCAGCCAGCATGTGTCAAGGTTCGTCGAAGCTTCCAGCTGAGTTGAGGAAGAGCTTAATTTGAGGTTTTTCCTCAACCGCAACCGTGAGGGTCGAACCCACGTTGCGCAAAGTGATCCCTAGGCAGCTCCGCTACCTCAGATTGAGGAACTATAGTGAGCTTTGGATTAGCTTAAGGCTCAGTAGAATGAGCATAGGAAGGTCACAGAGGCGTCTCTATTTTCTCCAACAGTTTTAGCTGTTCCTCTCCCATCGAGATTCAGAATGCTCGACATGCGGGCATTCGATAGGAATTCAGATCTGCAAGATCACCTTTACGAGTTCAATAACCTCATGGAGCTCCACCAAGTCTTCGACTTGGCCAAATGTCGCTGCTTAGTAGTAACCCTAACTACCCATGCCAAGCGCTGGTTCAGGTCACTCCCGCGAGATCAATTTGCTCATGGCATCAAATGAGCTCATCATTCCTGAGACACTTCCAGGCAAATAGGAAGTTCTTGATGCCGTTGAGCTACCTGAGCAACATACGGTGAGAGAGGGATGAAACTCTATAATCTTACATAGACAAATTCCACAGGGAACTCCACAAAGTGGCTCATACTCCCGAGGAATCCATTCGAACTCTCATTATCGCGAGGGTTCACCCGCAGACTGACTTGTGGAAGGAACTGCAATCCGAGGACGATGTTTCTCTCACTCTCTTCTACAACCTCATTGAGAAATATCTCCGAATCAAAAATTTCGTGGCCGCTCTTAACCGTGGCCATCCCGATCCCTCGACCAATGCTCCTGACCAGAGGGAGAATAGTAGAAGAGTTGATTGCAGATGGGCTAATGACGATCAACGAAAAGGAAAGAAGCAGCGATTTGAGCCCAAAAATCTTATGCCCTAGTTCCTCGTCGCGATTGCAACAAAAGTCAATACACTCCTTTGAATGCCTCAATGTCGGCTATTCTGGATAAGTCAGAGGAGGCCAGCCTGCTCAGAAAGCTAGAGCCTATGAAGAATCCCCTCTCAACTAGGAACAACAAAAAGTACTGCCGCTATCATCAAGATAATGGGTATCACATCGATGAGTGTCGGGCTCTCAAGCAAGTAATCAAAGACCTTATCAAGCAGGGCAATTTCAAAGAGTATGTTAATGGTCAAACTCCCGTTCGGGAAAAAGATCAAGAGGAACAAGGGAAGAAACGCCGTGGTCTCAAGGGTCTCTGCTGTGTAAGGATCATCTTTGGAGCACCACACCTCGCGGGGAATTCTAGAGGTACCTAGGAGAGGTATGCTCGAGAAGCTCATCATGACCCTGTGAGTGTAATAAGCACGGTACCGCGACCCGCTAAGGTTCGTAAGAAAGAGGAGATCACCTTCTCTAAGAAAGACGTGGTGAGATTGCATCATCCCTATAAGGATGCACTCATCATTGCACCTGAAATAGGTCGGTGCAAAGTCCACAGAATGTTGGTGGACAATGGAAGTGCTATGAATATCCTGTTTCAACGAGCTTTCGAGAAAATGCAATGGGACGAGGCAGACCTGAAGCCTGCCTCTATCCCTCTCTATAGTTTTACTGGGGATCATTTGATTTCTAAGGGAACGATCTCGCTCTCAGTCACGTTGGGTGAAACCAACGAAATGACCAAAATGATGGAATTTTTTGTGGTGGACTGTCTGTCCGCCTTCAATGGCATTCTGGGATGACCTCTATTGCAAAATTTCAAGGCAATCACCTCCATCTACTATCTGAAAATGAAGTTCCCAACCCCAACGAGGATCGAGGAAATACAAGGATCTCAATCCGAATCTCGCAACTGCTACATAAGAGCAGTACAGATGGCGTGTAAGGGAAAAGGAAGGCTAATAGGCATCCCCGAGTAGGCTATGGCGATCAGCAACATCGAGCCACAACCCAACCTAGTAGAGGACAACATGGATCCTCGCATCCAAGAGTGCCCTCACAGTGGACTAGTTGAGGACTTATCTGAGGTGTTAGTCAATCAAAATGAGTCGACCCGAGTGTTGAGAATCGGAAGTAATCTCAACCCCTAACTCGCTAAAAACCTAACAAGCTTTCTTAGAGAGAATGCCGATGTTTTTGCATGGACTCATGCTGACATGATCGAGATTAGCCCCGAATGTCATATGTCATGCCCTCAACATTGATAGTGCGATCAAGCCGGTTCGCTAGTAGATAAGAGCTATGGACCCTGAATGTTATGTTGCCTTGAAAACTAAGGTAGATAAGCTCCTTTTGAACGGGTCCATCCGAGAAGCGTTTTACCCAAGATGGGTTACCGATCCGGTCTTGGTAAAGAAGCCTAATGGCAAGTGGCAAACCTGTGTCGACTTTACTGACCTCAACAAAGCATGTCCAAAGGACAGTTTTCCCTTGCTAAGGATCGATTAGCTAGTCAATGCCAACTCCGAGCATGAGCTGCGTAGTTTTATGGATGCCTGCTCGGGATATAATCAGATCTCAATGTACACATCGGATGAAGAGCATACCTCATTCGTTACAGATCGGGGACTATATTGTTACAAGGTCATGCCCTTCGGCCTAAAAAATGTTCGGGCAACTTATCAGCGGTTGGTTAACCGTATGTTTTCTAAATAGATCGAAAAGTCGATGAAAGTTTATGTTGATGACATGCTGGTTAAGTCGCATGTCCCTTTAGATCACATAGCATATCTCACTGAGATGTTCGACGTACTTCGAAGGTACAGAATGAAGCTCAATCCTCTTAAATGCTCATCTGGAGTATCCCTAGGAAAGTTTATGGGGTATATGGTTAACCAGAGGGGAATCAAAATCAACCCCGAGAAGATCCAGGCTCTCATTGATATGAAAAGCCCAACCAACCGAAAATAGGTTCAAAGCCTAAATGGGAGAATATCAGCTCTCAATGGCTTCATATCAAGAGCGATAGATCATTACTTGCCATTTTTAATATACTTAGGGCCAACAAGAAGTTCAAGTGGACTCTAGAGTGCGAGCAGTATAAAAGAACACCTCGGAAAGCCACCTCTCCTGTCCAAG
Organism: Pistacia vera; assembly: GCF_008641045.1. Classification (NCBI taxonomy): domain Eukaryota; kingdom Viridiplantae; phylum Streptophyta; class Magnoliopsida; order Sapindales; family Anacardiaceae; genus Pistacia; species Pistacia vera. The sequence goes on along the minus strand of NW_022195062.1, from coordinate 106,492 downwards.
CCTCTTCCCAAGAAAATTCTACTCCTGTACCTGTCCTTCTCTCAGCATGCGGTCAGTGCAGCTCTCATTTGGGAAGAAGGCAGAGTTTAATAGCTGGTGTATTACGCGAGCAAGCGACTGCTGGACGTCGAGATGCGGTATCCACAAATGGAGCGATTAGCTTGTACCCTGCTGATCGCCTCTAAGAAGCTACGACCCTATTTTCATGCCCACACAATCCATGTTCTAACCAACTATCCACTCAGGCAAGTTCTTCAGAAGCCAGAAGCTTCAGGTAAGTTACTCAAATAGGCAATGAAACTGAGTCAGACTCAGTTCGATCTGCATTACAGACCGAAAGCAACCATCAAAGGGTAGGCTGTTGTCGATTTCATTTCAGAATTCTCGTACTAGTCAAATCAGGAATCTGAGCAGCAAGTTAGCGAAGTCATCCAGAAAACCGTTCAGAACTTATCAACTTGGAGCCTCTATGTCGATGGTTTCTCAAACAGGAAAAGAGTCGCGGCTAAGACTACTTAACGAATCAAGCCGCTCGCGAGCCGGCTCGACTCGACTCGAGTCTGGCTCGTTAACGGCTCGACTCGACTGTATTCGAGCCGGCTCGGCTCGATTCATGAGAGGGAACGAGCTGAGTTCGAGCCTAACCAGGCTCGCGAGCCGCATTCGGCTCGAATTTGTAGGGGCATATTAGGGGTTTTTTACAATATGGAGGATTAAACTAAAATTTTCAAAGAAAAAGGTTTGCAAAAATGACAAAGATCCCCGGATTTTGAAATCTATGAAAACGCGACTCCACCACTGTTTGCTGTAAAACCAAAACGAGTAAAGAATTTCAACCAACTTTTCAGCCACTCCAGTGTCTTTCCTCATCGTCGTCAAACGACTCAAACCCATATGCTTCGTCGTTGTGTTATCGCATACTTGTTGTATCTATCCCTTCAAATCTCGCCGACGTTTGGACGCTTCATTTTTTCCTTTTGTTTTGTCACTGTCAAACCCATCTCGTTGTCGCCGTCGCCATCGTCAAGGTTGCTGAAGGTGTTGGCTTGTAAAGGTATGTGTGTGATATTGCTCGCAGATCTGATAAGAGTTAGGGTTGTTTTAGACTTTAGCTTAAAAGAAGTGACATTTCACATTTGTAAAGCTGCAGCCTGCATGAGTAAATTGCACGAAAAAGTTATTGGAATGTGAGCCTACGTGAGTTTCAAGCCAAATGGGACAATATAACAGATGCATTTTATTGACCATTGGTTTTTTTACTACATGCATACAAAAAAACAAAGGGTATTTTGAATTCAAAAATATTGAAATCTGCTCTTAATTTTTTTTTTTTAAATTGTTTTTATCGACTCTAACTCGGCTCGTTAAGCCGGCTCACAAACCAGGCTCGAATTCCCCTCCTCCCTCCACGAGCTGAACTGAGCCAGAAAATCAGAGGCTCAGCTCGGTTCGACTCGGCTCGAACTCGATTTCTCCTCCCCTCTCACGAGCCGAGCTCGTTAAGCAAAAAACTCACCTCGGCTCGGCTCGATAACAACCTTAGTCACGGCAGATCTTCTCCTTAGTCCTGAGAGGACTCATATCCATGGAATTTTTTGATTTGGGTTCCAAGGTACGAACAACGAGGTCGAATATGAAGCGTTGCTCGCTGGTCTGTGATTAACGAGAGAAATGAGATCAAGCGCGATCAGTATTCACAGCGACTCCTAACTGGTTGTTAATCAGATCTTGGAAGAATATCAAACCAAAGAAGTGAACATGATTAGTTATCTAAAGAAGGCTAAGGCCGCACTCGAGCCTTTCAAGCACTTCACAATCAAGCAAATTACGAGAGACAGTAACTCTGTCATGGACGCCTTGGCAAGAATAGCCTCGTCGCTAGACTCAGATGTGCCAGAAAGTATTCTAGTTCGATACATAGAGATTCCTAGTATCAGCTCACCCGAACAGATCGTAGCTACAACAAAATCAATTTCCTGGATGACTCCAATCATTCAGTATCTCTAAGATGGGACTCTGCCCAGTGACAAGACTGAGGCAAAAGTCTTACACACCAGAGTTGCTCGTTATATGCTCGTCAAAGATCAATTATACAAGCGAGGGTTTAGAGCCCCTCTCCTCTGATGTGTAACCGACGAAGAAAAAGACTATATTATAAGGGAGATACATGAAGGGATCTGCGATAATCACACTGCGCACGATCCCTCGCCAATAAAATTGTCTGCCAAGAATACTATTGGCCTCTACTTCAAGAAGACACTTTCAGTTTTGTGAAAAAGTGTGACCAGTTTTAACGGTTCACAAACATCCTACTAGCTGATGACAATGACCAGCCTTTGGCCATTCTCTATGTAGGGAATTGATCTTATTGGGCCCAGGCTAGCCGGAAAGGGGGGCGTCAAATATGTTGTGGTTGTAGTAGATTACTTCACCAAATGAGCTAAGGTTGATCCCTTGGCCACGATTACTACCAAGAAGCTCAAAGACTCTGTCTTCAAGAATATAGTGTGTCATTATGGGATTCCTCATACACTCATCTTTGATAATGGGAAGCTGTTCAACAATAAGGAATTCAAGTAGTTTTGCGATGAGATGGGGATCCATAAAAAGTTCACCTCAATCACAAGACCGCAAGCCAATGGTTAGGTTGAAGCTGTCAACAAAACCATCAAGCACACTCTGAAGGCCAAGCTTGGCGCTGCCAAGGGTAATTGGGTCGATGACCTCTTAGAAGTTCTATGGGCATATAGAACAACTCCGAGAACCTCTACTTTAGAAACGCCATTCTCACTAGCATATGGCTGCCAGGCTATGATCCTAGTGGAAGTAAGAACCGGTTCGCTCCGGAGAGACCTATTCAATTAAACAGATAATGAAGCACTTCTACGTGCAAGTTTGGACCTAGTTGGAGAACACCGCGACAAGGCTCGGTTAAGGATATCATCCTACCAGCAACGTGTAAAAAGGTTCTTCAACTCTAAGGTCAGGAGAAGAGACTTTCAAGTTAGCGACCTAGTTCTGAAAGAAGTCCTTCTCAGTACAAGGGAACCGAGTGCAGGGGTACTGGGACTTAACTGGGAATGTCTATATCGCATCGCTAAGGTAATAAGACCTATAACGTATCACCTCAAGAGGTTTAACGGTTTCGAAGTACCGCGAACTTGGAATGTTGAGCATTTTTACCCCTATTACCAGTAATTCCGAGCTCGCTCTTAATTTTCCATTTCTTTTACTTGTAAAGTTTTCCTTGTAACATTTATGAATAAGATCGTTCTACTTTGTCTTGAACAAATTTGTCTTGTATGATCTAGGTCGTTACGATATTTTACAAGTTTCATGTTCGGATATGTAACATTAGTCTTGTGAAATGCTCGAATTATAGAAATGCTATCACAAATGGCTAAAAATACTTCTTTTATATATATGTAATTCGAATAAGTACAGTAGGTAGCCAAAAAAGAGATAAGTAATAAAAAGAAGAGTCAAAAGAAAAGTTGTGCAGAAGCAGAAGAAACAATCACTGGTCTCCACCTCCAGGCTCTGCGGGTGCAATCTCTATATCCCCCGATTGGTCGCCGACCATCCGATCAACTGTTGGGTCCTCAGAGACGTAGGCCTCAGGCTGGTAATCCTCTGGAGGAGGCTCTTGTCCCTCTTCTTCCTTGGTATCATCAGCTTGAGCCATGGAAGCAGTGATGTCCTCATATTCATTTGGGAGGTCGAAGGGGTCCATCCCCAGATTCCTTGGTCACAAGCTATAGATGGCATATATTGCCCAGTCAGCGGCCTTCCTCTTGAGTTCAAGATTTTGCTCCTTCATCTGATTAGTTAATGAAGCAACTTGCCCTTGGGACAACTCGAGGTCCATTTCCAGAGCCCTTTTCTGCTGCTCAGAATTTTCCCACAATCAAACTCTGTCTCCCTCCACTTTCATGGCACGCTTAGAGTTCACCTTCAGCTTCTTCTCTTTCTCTCCACACTCTTTGGTGAGTCTAGCCACTGCCCTTCGGAGCTCTTTGTTCTTCTCGCCTCTCTTCTCGAGCTTAGCCTTCTGGAATTCCACTGTGCGAAGGGTAGAATTTCTCTCTATCAAGTACTGATTCACCTGGATGTGACATGCTTTTGCCTCTACATCCAGAGCCGCAAAATCCTATTTCATCTTGGCATTCTCCTCCCTCACCTCGTGGAGCCCTCCAGCAAAGTCCAGGTTGATCTTTTATTAGGCCATATGCAAAGCGAGCAGGGACTGCATGAGAAAAGAAACAAGAGTTAACCTCCATTTTCCTAAAAATCATAAAAGGTTAGAAAACCAACTGATATTGGGAAGTCTTCGACAAGAACGAGCTGTTTTACCCTGCTTTGCAGCTGAAGCGCAGTAGCCATTAGGTCCATGGGTCGGGAAGCCACGAACTCCTCGAAGGCCCTAGCCAGTTGGCACTCCATCAAGGTATACACCACCGGCTGCAGGTGTTCTGGGAGTTGCCCCGTGGAATCTAGCATAGGTGTGTCTACCCTCGGAGGAACTGGCATCTCGTCAACTCGTTGTTTGCCCGCTCTCCTTCGGGCAACCGCGACCTCCCCCTCTCCTCTACGTGAGCTCTCGAGTATTACCAAAATGTCATGTGCACGCCTCGGGGGCACCCCCGAGTGGAAAGCCTGGTAAGGCTGCGATCCCCTAGGCTGCACCCCTAAGCCCTCCAGCTTGGACTCCGATTCTTCCTTAACCTGCAGCTGCTTTCTTTTCTTAGTTTTCTGACCTATGGTTTTTTGCTTAGCGGCGCGAGCAACCGCGGTCCAAGAAGCTTCCCCATGTTGCTCTGTGGGTGTTCGCACACCAATCTGTACCCCTCCTATGGGGATATCACTAGGGATCGCCTTGGCTGGCTCAGTCGGGGTGACCCAGGGAAATACGAACCCCCTAGTCCTCGTCGTCAGCCTTGGAACCCTGGGTGGCATTGTCGGTACATGCCATGAAAGCATGTTAGCAAAAAGGTCATTACAGACAGAAGAAAGAGGTTCTAAGTGTAAGGATACTTACAGACTAAGGGTGGTTCCAGAGATGCTTTAGGATTGAAAAAACCGTATTTTCTTAAGTTGGCAGTAGTCACAAGTAGTCTTGCATCGCGACTTTGCTTGGGTAGATTACCGAATGCTATAATTCGGTTAAAATCTATTAGAGCCGTCAATCTGGTTGTCTTATTTCCTACAAAGAGACAAAAAAGTTTGTTAAAAACAAGAACTGAAGAAAAAAGGAATAATTCACAAACTGAAGGAAAGGAAAACCTACTCGGCTCCCTAAACTGGCAGACGCCATCATACTCAAAAAAGAAAAATTTGGTTTTATAAGTCTCGACGTTATTGAGGTAACCAAATATTCATCCCTTGATCGTAGATAGTTCCAAAAGGTAAAAAGAATCTCTATCCTTGCTCTTCTTCAGATAGAAAGCGCATGCGAGCTTCAGCCATGGTTGTCAAATCACGTATCGTATCGTGTATCGAAAATCTCATTTTTTTGAATTGTATATCGTATTATATCATAAGATACGCCTTTTTAAAAAAATAATAATAATAAAAATTTTCTAAAAATTAATATCATTCCAAAGATTAATTAAAGAATTTTGTGGTATTAATGGTTTTAAATTATCGTATTACGTAATCAAAATTAATCACAAAAATAAGAATCTATATCATTTCCTCTCAACCATTCATATCATTTCCAAGATCAATGTCAATATCTATATCTCCACTTATATTATTATTATCATGCAAAATGGGTAACACATGTTCCTTTTCACTTTCTCCATACAAAATGGGTAAATTTGGGCAGGTTTTAGTGAACCAGGTTGGGTGACCTGAATTCAACCCGAAATTTTTTTAGGCCTTTGGCCCAAATTAATAAAGTCGTATCGATTTGTATCGATATTTTTAAGGATTCATATCATTATATTAAAAGATTTAGGATACACTCTATGATACGTATCTTTGGTGACCCGTATCGAATCATATTGTATGATAGTTATCGCGTATCATAAGATACTAATAACCATGGCTCCAGCGTTGTCACCTTGTCAAGGCCATTTTCGCCACATGCGATATACATAGCAACAACTATCATATACGCATTAGGTGCCAATTGCAATGGCATAACCTCAAAGTGGTCGAGGATCGATCTAATGAAGGGGTGAAAAGGTATGAATGCCCCACATTTAAAGATCACCTCAGAGATCGTGGCCATTCCCTCCAGGGGATTCTGAGCTGTATATGTCCTATGCTGGTAGACATCCACGCTAAGTGCGTACTAGTCCACTGCTTTTTGTATCTCATCTCGGGTGGCCAATGATAAGGTCTCTTGCACAGGACTTGCTGGGGCGTCTGGCGCCTATGAGCTGGTCCCCTCGGCTGCCCTGGTCGCAGAGCTATTCATTGCTCCTAAAGTCTGAAAAATGGGCGACATGCAAAGATAATTCAATCTCCAGTGTTCTATACGATGACGTGGAAGAGCAAAAGAAACCCTAATGTGTCTTCCTTAAACCCTAGAAAAACCCTAAAAACCCTTAGGGATGAATCCCCAAGTTTTCGTGCCCCTAAGTTCTCACTCTTTATGAAGGAAAAAGCCCTCTTCTCACCACTGTCTCGAAATACGCACCATAAAAGATTGTCAGATAGTTCATACCCACCATTATTGCAAAAGTCAAGCAATCAGCAAAATAATAAAAGAAGACGAAGGAGAAATCCTCCTTACCTCTTGGCTGTTGGGAATGAACTTCCTGTCGTAACGGAGAGTGCGCATCAACTGGAAAAAGGGCTGGCTAATTTCGTGAGAGTTATGTTTCTTCTCTGAAAACATGAGTTATGTGACAAAACTTGAAATGAGCCCGAGGTTTTATAGGGGGAAAAACGACGATTGGTTTCCCTAGCTGAGCGACACTTGGGCGGGATATATTTCTCGCCATTGATTGCGACCACGTGTCATTAATCCATGAGAAAAAGTAATCTTCATACTTCGTGAATGCCAATCGATGCTTCCCTCCATTGGAGCAACCAAGCGTCAACGCGGTTATCTCCTCCACATTAAATGCGCCATCATCCGCATTTAGTGCTCTAAAAGGAAATGTAGTTTAGCATGGCTTGCATTTAATGCGCATGGCTGGCATTTATTACACAATAGACACGTCTGTTAGAATAAAGATTATTTTATTGATTAGACTAGCTGTCAAGCACAACGGATAATATCTGAAGAGATCGTTCGAATAAAACACTTTTCGCCATGTATCGGTTTCGAGATGATGTGATTCCTTGCTTTCGATAAAAATGTGCTAAGCATTCTCAGGTCACGAGCTGCGGATAAGATTCAAATCATGTTGGTATGACACTGAGTAGGGTCTGACCCAGGTCGTTGAACCTGTGGGAGATGGTCGCCTCAAGTCGCTTGTGCTATTCTTAGAGTCTTATACTGCGACCTCCTTATAACTCGATCAAGCGCCATTCAGGACAAGTCAAGTCGTGGCATAATCATGAAGTTCTTAAGGTTCAATCCTTAAACCATAAAAATTGAGGGGCTTCTGTTATGCCTAAAAAGTCAGGACTGACGTAGACTCTCATTAGTAAGAGCCAATCAGAATTCAGGGAGGCTTTGTGTCATCTAGACGCTGCCACGTCGCGTAATAACGGAAGAGGTATGGTTCTCGTCAGTGCAGTAGGTAAGTGTCAGGCTTGCGAGTGGCTAGGAATCGTCCACCTGCCCAAGCCCTATGCAATTTAAGGATATCTCTCATACAGGCAACCAATAGGAAGCGGGTTAGGAATTGTACCACACTTGCTTGGCTGTAGATTCATGATTATTACCTTGAATCCTCCCATTATAAATAGAGGGCTCCTCTCTCATTTACGGGATTGACTTATCTTTAGTCTTAAACAGCATACACCTCTCTCTCTCTCTCTTCTCTCTCTCTCTCTCTCTCTCTCTCTCTCTCTCTCTCTCTCTCTCTCTATATATATATATATATATATATATTCTTTGTAGATTGTAACTCAGCCCGTTACATTCGACTTGACTATAACCACCTATTAATACAACTACAGTGGACATAGGAATCGCTTTTGAGCATCCGAACCACTTTAAAAACTGTCTTTTATTTACTCTCTTGCTACATATTTCCATATCACGTGTAACTTCTAAACCCGCTTAGCATTTTGCATGTGTGAGTTGTTGGTGTCAAAATCCAGTATCAACATTATCAAAAATAAATATATATATATTCTTTGTAGATTGTAACTCAGCCCGTTACATTCGACTTGACTATAACCACCTATTAATACAACTACAGTGGACATAGGAATCGCTTTTGAGCATCCGAACCACTTTAAAACTATATTTTATTTACTCTCCTGCTACATATTTCCATATCACGTGTAACTTCTAAACCCGCTTAGCATTTTGCATGTGTGAGTTGTTGGTGTCAAAATCCAGTATCAACATTATCAAAAATAAAAAGCATTTAATAAAATAAAAAACCAAAAGAAAAAAGAAAAATAAAATAGAGGGGAAAAAAAAAAAAAAAAAAAAAAAAAAAAAACCACAACTTTGGGAGGACTTTCAGAATGACAAGTTTATTTTTATCGTGGTGCTAATCTTTATACGTATAAGAATATGACTAAAAGGTGTTTGATTTCATTACCTTCTTCTTCTCCTCGGCTGGAGGGGTATCGGCTGTAGCATTGGCACCTGCAACCGGGGTAGAAACAACAGTGATCCACACCACCACCACCAGCTCCCACATTCAAAATAATGTCATTGAGGTTTCACTTCCCAGCTAGTGAAGCAAACAAGGAGGCCAGTATGATTCAACCTTGGCTGCTTTTTCTCTACTGTTGAAAACTATTAAGAAAAACCAAAACAAAAACAAAAATCAACATGTTTTTTTATATATTAATAAAATAAAATATACAATAGGATCTCTCTATAGTGATACTCTATATAGGAATAACTTCTATATAGTCATAAAAAATTATAGTCCCAACTTGGGCCAGTTATAAATAATAATAAATTTCACATTGTAATAAGTTATAAGTTTTTTAGGTCTCATCTTAAGGAATTTGCCTCTACATAGTAATAATTATATGTATATTACAAGAAATATATGCTATGTTATATTAAAGGTTTAAGATGAAATAAAATATTTATCTAAATTTGTTTGACAATGTTTTATACTTTAGAGTTGTCATCACATCTTTTATCTTACGGGTTCATAATAAGTTGCTAACATGAACACCTTCTTATTGAAGCTAAAATATTTCTAGCTTTTCAAATATGTTTAGAGCTTCTGTTATAAAAAAATAAATAATAATAAAATAAAATGTTTAGAGTTTATTAACAGAATCTTTTGGTATTTCCGTACTATCATCCTCAAGATTATCTCCTTCCACTTCTTGTATAATTCTAGTAATGTTTTTTCTTTAGTTAAAGTATACATAACTTGTTATTCAGTTGGATGATTGAGAAACACATTAACATTCATTTAATTAGTGTAGTGAAGTTGTCGAATCTGATCGCTCAATTCTATAATAACTCTTTGATATTTATTTTCGTACTATCCTAATGCTACTAAAACAATGAATTGAAATCCTAATATTACTAAAACATGAATGAAAATCCTAATACTACTAAAACATAAATTATAAAATAAGAAATTTTTTTGAATAAAAAAAAATAATTATTGTTACTACACCTCTATTAAGTTATAACCTCCTCATAGTAATAAATTTAGTTGGTCTCAACGTTACGACTATATATATATATNTTGGAAATATGAATTAAAAATTGCAAAAACTAATAAAAAATAAAATACGAGCAAATTGATAACAAAGAGATTAAGAGAATAAATGAATAATTGAGAGATTATAGATTAGAGAATATGAGAGAATGAGAGAATTTGAGTTGTGAGAAAAATGTGAGAGTTTAGGGCCAATTTATAGAAAAAAAGGGGAAAGAAAAATGACGAAAAAGACCCCTCCAACGGTTATAAAACGGCTATATTTCAAGGGTAAAGGGGTAATTTGAAAAAACAAATTAAATTTTTTATTTTTTTTCGACCAACCCGCGGGTCAACTCGACAGGTTGACCGTTATTATATAACAGTCAACAGCCAACCCGGCAGGTTGGCGGTCTCTTTTAGAAGAGACAAAACAGCAACCCACCGGGTTGGGGTGCCATTTTGCAACCGGGCCCGTCCGGGGGTTGCTGCCGGGTTGGGTTCAACCCGCTTCATTGTGGGCCGGGTTAGGGTTGACCCGCCTTACCCGGCTCATTTGTTCCACCTCTACTTGTGGCATAATAACTCGTTAGCATGAACACCTTTCTGTTGAAACCAAAAAATTTATGGGTGCATTTGGTTCAATATTTCTACCCATATTCCCAATTCAATTCCCCAAATATTGTTTGGCACATTATTTGAGAAATATTAGTGTATTTTTTAATTATTTTTAGACCCCTTAAGTTTGTTAATTTCATTAAATACCCTCAAAAAAGTTTAAAAATTAGCAAAAACACCCCACCCATATTTGCCAGATTCCGGCAACCACCGTCGGTGGTAGCTGGAATCTGTCACAACGGCTTACACCACAACCGGAAATGGTCGGTTATTCAGCAATCTGACGGCCAAATCTTGGCCATCATTGACCAACAATGACAGCCAAAGATGGACCTTTGCGGCAGTCGACGGCCACATCTGGTCGTAGATCTGGCCTTTTCCGGCCAGATCCGTGGTGGATCTGGCCGGAAAAGGCCATATTGACGCGTTACGACACAGATCCGTCCGGTCTATGTCGTAACGCAATTTTCCAACCAGATTTCGGCGATGGTGGCCAAAATCTGGCACTGCGGGTGGTGGGGGTGTTTTTGTCATTTTACACAATTTTTATATATTGGGGTGTTTAATTAAATTAGCAAACCTAAGGGGTTTTTTAGAAATTTTTAAATTTTACCTTGTAATACTCTCCTATTCAACTACCCAATATTATTCCCAAAATCCTATCCAAAATAATAAACCAAACGCACCCTATAATTTTTCAAACATGTTTTTAGAACTTCTTGGCACGAAACATTTTATATTTCCGTACTATCATCCTCAGGATTATTTCCTTTCTTTTCTTGTGTAATTGTAGCAATGTCTACTAAAACAATTAATTGAAATTCTAATACATACTACTAAAACATGAATTATAAAATAATTAAATCAAAACAATAATTTTTGTAATTATACCTCTATTAAGTTATAAACTCCTCATAGTAATAAAATTAATTTGTCCCACCATTATGAGTATAAAGAGATTTTATTGTATTATGATAAAAACAAGCAAGAACAAGAAATATAAATTATTTGTATTTTCTTCAAGTTGTGAAAGAGAAATATCTTAAAATTAAGGTGATTAAAAAATCGATTAATAAATCAAATTCTGGGTTATCTTAAGTTCTTAACGTGTGCTCTAATGTCATTACATAAAAAAATAAAAACACGATAATAACAAAGTATTAAAGAAAACGTTTTTTTCGTTATCTTGTAAATAAAGTGTATCGAAATTAACGTTTTCAAGAAGAAAAAAAAGGAAAATGAGACTCTCTCTTTCAATGCTGAATGACAACTCCCATTATACACTGGCGACAAAATATCTAGAATTGTGGACATTACTCTGGACTTTCCTGAATAAAGAAATCTCTTTTTTTGTACCACTGATTGTGGAAATCTGTCACAGATTTTTATCCTTTTCCTTAAGAACAAATCGCTACTAGTTTCTTCTCAAATGTGTTGCCACATGCAGAAACTAAATTTGCTCAGTACATGTGCCTTCAAGGATCAAGATTCATGTTAAGAACACGTTAACATAATAAGATTAATGCTGTAGAAAGATAACTTGGAGATTTTCACCAACTTTCTTAGTATAGAAGTTATTAAATTTTCAATATATTTATCAAGAGTCATTGGTGTTTAATGTATTGATCAAGAGCCAGTAATATGGGTGCGTTTGTTTTCGTATTTTGGATAATATTTTTAAAAAAGTAAGAGTTAAATGGTTGTTACGAGGCAGAATTTAAAAAATTAACAAAAACGCCCCCTAGGTTTGTTAATTTACTAAACACCATGTAATAAAACATTAAAAATTAACAAAAATACCTCCACCCACCCATTAAATACCGACAACCGGCTACCACTGTCGGAGGGTGGCTAGAGTCGTTGTATCGGCACAAGACTGATTGGATCTAGCTGTGGATATGACCTTTTCCAACTAGATCTACCATGGATTTAGCCGAAAAAGGTCAGATCTACGGCTAGATCTTGCCATATCTGGCTACGTTTTGTCGTCAATGACTGTCATATCTTGGCCAAAGATCCGGCCGTCAACGGCCAGATTCACAGTGGATCTAGCCGAAAAAGGCTAGATCAGCGCACTACCGACTAGATCCAATCGGTAGTGCACCATTATACCAAATTCCGGCCACCATCTGGCTGTGGTGGTCGAAATTTGGCAAATGTGGGTCGATGGGGGCGTTTTTGCCAATTTCTAAACTTTTTTTGGGTGGTGTTTAGTTAAATTAACAAACTTAGGGGGTTTAAGAATAATTAAATAAAATATAATAGTATTTTCAGAATGGGGAAACAAATGTATATTTTGAAAATAATAGAATACGATAGGGCAAAAACAGGGAAACAAACGCTTTTTGAAATATTTTATCAAGAGAGTCTTGTATTTTGTCAACAATAACTCCTTTTTTTTTTTTTTTTTTTATTAACCAAGATATCCGGATTAGTTTACACGTATCTCAACTAATTCTAGGAGGAGAGTGTAAGAGTTGTTGACCACTTCAATAATAAGGGGTGAGGCAAACGCATTTGGGTGTCCCGTAGGGGAGGGTCGAGGGGGCAGTGCCCCATGGCTCGTAGGCGGTTTGGGCCTATTCCATGAAAAGCCAATGTAGGATTTCTCTAAGTAATTAAATTCCTAATTGGGTTTGGACTTAGAAAAAGATCTTTGTAATATTATGTTTTCCTTTTTAAACCTAATATGTATATAAACTTATTTTTCTCTTGTATGAGTGTGATAACAAATCATAGAGTAATTACATTCATTGTAACGAGAGAGGCGAGGAGATATATAAAAAATATTGATTCTACTAGATGTAACCTGTTAATTGGGTGAATCAGATTAAATCGCGTGTGTTTTCTTTTTCTTTACTAGTTTGATATTTGTTTGTGTTTACTTGTTTGATTTCGTATTACTCTTTAAATCATATCAGAGACTAATGCAACAACTCATCGGCACGGTCCTACAATAACTCTCCTACATAACTTATAACTTTCACCAACTCTCTCAAAATCTCATAGGGTGTTGAGTTGGAACCCTGTTTTAAGTAAGGATTTATGTGATTTAAGAGGATTCAGTTATAGGGGAACGCAGAACTCAAAATTGTTAGTTTTAAGAATGAGTGATTGTTCCTCCCTGACCATAGTTAAAAGACTCTTGATCTGTACCATAAAAATTTCTAAATGGTAAAAATTTCAATAATATTACACCTGCAAAGTCGTGTTTCATGGTTTTCTCGTCCGATTATCAATATTCAAATAATTAATTAAGAATACAGTAACCTTTGTGATAACATATTTTATACGAACAAATCATATCCTGTATCACATCAATCATAAACCATTTGTCAAATCGGATAGTTTTCGAAGAACTTGTCCAAAGAGTGGGAGAATCGTATCCATATTGATATGTGCTTAATTTCCAAATTATTATGTTGACGTGTTGTCCCTAACAAGTCCTAATGGCCGATAAAAATATGATATGTTTCATAAAATTTCTAAGAAAACTCTTGTATAAATAGAGTTTCTCCATAGCCAAACCTTGTGCAGAAAAAATATGGACAAGGGTTTGTTGGATAAAAAGGGAGAAGAAATTTCAAGTGTTGGAAATGGAAGAAATATTGGAGCTAGCGAATATGTAGAAGAAGTGAAGAGGCTTAGCTGCATAGCTGGACCCATGGTGGCTGTGAACTTGTCACAGTACTTTCTGCAGGTCATTTCAGTGATGATGGTGGGGCATCTCGGTGAGCTCTCTCTCTCCAGCACCGCCGTAGCCATCTCCTTCTGTGCTGTCACTGGCTTCAGCCTCCTTGTAAGTCTAATCTCTTGAATTTACCTTTCCTGAGAATGATGTGATATCCCAGTACCCACTTCCTCTGGACTAGCTCAATTGGTATTCTTGATTCATTTTTAAGGATGAAGTCCTGGATTCGAATCAAGGAGACGCGCTCTGAACCCTACCAGAGAAAGTGAGTTTGGGATCTTACAGTTTATTTGTACTATGTAATGGAGTCTGAAAATTAATGGAATTTCGTGATGTGTGGAAATGGCAAACAGTTTGGAATGTCAACTGCAATGGAAACTCTATGTGGGCAAGGTTTTGGAGCTCAGCAATATAGAAAACTAGGAATACAAACACACACTGCTATGTTTTCTTTAATTCTGGTTTGTTTCCCTGTGTCTTTATTGTGGATTAACATGGGGAAACTTCTGATTTTGATGGGGCAAGACCCTTTAATTTCAACTGAATCCGGTAAATTCACAGTGTGGCTTGTGCCTGCACTTTTTGGATATGCAGCTCTTCAGCCACTTGTTAGATATTTTCAAGTGCAAAGTTTGATCACTCCCTTGCTCTTTAGCTCTAGTGTCACCATTTGCTTCCACATTTTTATCTCTTGGGTTCTGATTTTAGAGTTTGAGCTGAACAATATTGGGGCAGCTCTAGCAATTGGTATGTCATATTGGTTGAATGTGCTGTTACTTGGATTGTACATGATGTACTCTTCAAGCTGTGAGAAAACCCGTGTGCCGGTGTCGATGGAGCTATTCCGAGGAGTAGGAGAGTTCTTTCGCCTCGCCATTCCTTCTGCTTTTATGGTTTGGTAACTTCTCCTTGCCCATTTTCATAATTTGTAGTGTAATTTCAAGATGCAATCTGTATTTTGATTTGATTCCTTCTATTGTAATGCTGATTACTGCAGCCTTGAATGGTGGTCTTTTGAGTTTCTCACCTTGCTGTCTGGACTTTTACCAAATCCAAAGCTTGAAACTTCAGTATTATCAGTGTGGTATGTTCTCTGTCAGTGTACTATATTCAGAACAATTTTGTTCATCAAAAGAAAATTTGAATGATGCGTCGTTGGGACGATTGTCGTACAATCTGTTGAGTTATCATGAATCATCAAAGTAACTCGCAAAGCCTGAGTTGACCTTTTATCTAATAAATGCATCCCTTCCAGAAGTTGGGATTTGGTACAGGCATTAGCTCTAGGATTACTAAGATTAAAATGAGTAGCAGTATCGTCAAACAAACCATAACTGATTTAACGAGCCATTCGCAATTTCAAAGTCTGAATTTCTATTTATGTGCATTGATGAGATTTTCTTTTTCCCTTCTTAAACAGTTTAGCAACAATCACAACACTTTTTACAATACCAGATGGACTCGGTATCGCAGGAAGGTCTGGTTTAACGTGTACATTGTGCATATCAGCACTATACAAATCTTCATAATTCTGAAGATGAACTTCTTGTTCTTGTGCAGCACTAGAGTTTCAAATGCATTAGGAGCTGGAAATCCACAAGCAGCTCGCGTTGCTGTGTGCGCCGCGGTATTTCTTACTGTCTTAGAGACAGTCATAGTGAGCTCGATTCTGTATGCTAGTCGGCATGCTTTTGGTTACCTTTTCAGCAATGACAAGGAAGTTGTGGATTATGTCACAACAATGGCTCCTCTGATATGTCTCTGTGTTATGTTAAACGGCTTCCAAGCAGTTCTTTCCGGTCAGTTCTTGCTCTTGATTTCCCTTCTGCTACCATTCACTTTCAGATTCTTGAATTATATCCGACTCCTTCAGTAACTTGATGCCACGGTTGTTTAAATGTTCAGGCATTGCTCGGGGCTGCGGGTGGCAGGACTTGGGGGCCTATGTCAACCTCATTGCATACTATCTTTGTGGGATCCCAGTTGCTGCAATTTTAGGCTTCTGGTTACAATTGAGAGGGCAAGGACTCTGGATTGGCATTCAAGTTGGAGCTTTTGTGCAAAGTATTTTACTCGCTATCTTAACAAGCTGTCAAAATTGGGAGAAACAGGTGAGCCGCTCCAATGTTCAGTTCTTCTCTAATCCTTTGACATTATTCTGATTTTAGAATATTAACTTTAAATTTTATTGGCGTTTGATCATGCAGGCCGTTAAAGCAAGAGAGAGGATATTTGAGGGAAGATCTTCTGCTGATAATGAACAATTTTCTGTGAATTAGCAGAAAATTAACATTGATTTGCGAGAGAAAGTTATTGAAGTAATAAGATTAGAATCCTTATTTTGTAATATATTTTCTATCCAGCAAAGAAAAGCATGAAACTTCATGAAAATACCTGAAGAATATGAATCCATTCTTCAAATCTACTTACAACTTTCACAATTGCTCTCCCTGCAGCAAGACCGTCTCTTTCGAGAAAAAATATTGGTTTAATTCAGATTTTCGACTTATGGGGGGTTAATGAAATAGTTAGACCTGTGTTTGTTCCTATTGAACGAAACAGAGATATGATGCGAAACCAAAATAACAAACACACAAATTACAAACAGTAAAAGAAAGAAGAAATAGTGCGATTTTATCTTGGTTCACTCAATCAACAGCTTACGTCTAACATAATCAATATTATTACAATATTAATTCACTTTTCTCGTTTACAATGAAGTAATCTACTCTATGATTGCTATCACTCATTACAAGAGAAAAATGTGTTTATATACTATGTTTAAAAGACTAAAACTTAGTATTACAATGATTCATATTCCTAAGCCCAAACTTAAAAATGAATTAATAATTTAAAAAAATCTTTTAGCAATTATATACGGAAAAAGTCTAAACTGCCTATGGTTTCGGGGGCGCTGCCCCTGCAACCCCCACCCGCTCACCGAGGAGCAGGGCCTCTGCCCACTGACCAGACAATAGGACCCTAGAATGCATCTGTATGACCCATTAATGCTGAAGTAGTCGACAACTCCAACACCTAAAGAGTATGAGGTTTGAATCCTCTCATTAATGCTTGCAACTTCCCAAGTATTGTAGAGTGCAATGATTCTCCTGTTTAGTATTAACCTCTATCAGGCCATAAAAATTGGCTGATTCAATAAATGAATATGCAGTGGAAGCAAAATAGAGATCAGAGAAAGAAAGAACTAGAAGCTTGGGAGAGAAAGGCAACTAAGCAAACAACTGAATATTATAACTAGAATAAATGAAAATATAGCCTTTCTTCTCTCCTTTGATTTAACATCATCAAAACCCACAGGACTCTCACTGCAACAATTTGTTTTTGTTTTTGTTTTCTGTTTTTATTTTGTTCATGGACAATATTGTGTGAAAATCATATTTTTAATGTCACTGCTACATACAGCAATTTTCTCTCTCTGTTGTCACTGGCATCAGTCTTGTAAATCTCAAAATCATGACCAGTTTGTGTCATTTCTCATTAGTCTTTGGTTGTGCTTGTACGTGGGATATCTAATAGATATGCTGAAGTTGTTCTTAATTATTAGTATGTTTGTAATTTATGTAAGAGCATGAATTTCAGAGAGACAACCGAAGTTGCAGGATTTGCAGAAGTTTGTAACAAACACTTTCCAGTGATTTGATCTCTAACTAGCTTCTCTTTGAAAAATAAACACCCTTTTTTTTCTCAAAGGATATGGAATCTTGGTTATATATATGGAGTAGTTGTTTAAATAAATATTTACCATTAAAACCATAAGTTGTGTTTGAATTTTCTTTCTTCTGCAGCAAAAAGTCAGGAATGGCCAGTGCCTTCACTGTTTGCTTTATACAATTCTGCAGCAACTTTTTTGATGCTTTCAGACTCAAAAAGCTTGATCATTCCCATGGTTTTTACATATACCTACCACTTTCTCTGTTTCATTTTCTCTCTGTCGTTTTACTTTGTGGTTCATTTTCTCTCTGGTCGTTGTACTTACTTGGAGGGCACCAAACTTCTTCACAAAACAGTGAAAAACTTTTACAAGGCCCTTCTTTTTGTGCAATTTTTAGCCTTGGAGTTATTTAGATAGGAGTAATACTAGCCTTACAAAGAGGCATACAAATAGTCATACAAAGAGTCAAATCCAGTCCTTGAAATTCATGATTGTCTCGCCTCTTTCTCTCTTTTTTCCTTCTTTTAAGGGTTGGATTTGATTCTTTATATATCTCTTTGTAAGGCTAGTATTAATCATTTAAATAGTCCTCCAAGAAATAGATAATGCAGGAGTTTATGTGGATTATTAAATAGCCCTTCATAGTTTGATTATATTGCAAAACACACCAAAAATTTGAACTTGTCTTGCCCAGTTGCTAAGGTCTTGAGTGAAACCCAACATAAATGCATCAGTCATCGGTAGGAATGTTCAAAAGCGGTTAACCGAACTGGTTAACCACTTTCTTGAACCGAACCAGTTTTTCGGTTCAAGAAAATTCATGAATTGAAATTGAATCGATTTAGGGGAAACCGTTGACCAAAAGACCGGTTAAAGGCTTTTGAAAAAACTAGTTAACCGGTTTTGAATCGGTTTTCCCCTTAAATTGGATTAAACTTCTTTTTTTTTCTTTTTTTTGCTTGAATTAAATTTTAGATTATTTTTTATTTTAATTTAATATATAATATATTTTTTTTTTAGTAAAACCAGTTTGAATTCTTGAATTCCTTAAATCGGAAACTGAACCTAAAATCCGATTTTTTAAATTCTTTGAACCGTAGCCAAACCGATTTTTTGATTAACCAGATTTTCGCTCTGATTTTTTTATTTTTTTGGACGCCCCTAGTCAGCGGTGAAAAGGACAAACAAAATCGTGCAGCCTCATGGCGTAACTGCTAATTACAAAGTAAACCCCGTGCTTCCTAATACTTTCTTATTTTCAGAAAGGTCTCAAACTCAATCACCTTAAAGCAACACATAACCAAAACCAAACATATACATGAAACATTCATAAAGTGGGTGACAGAAACGATATTTCTGAGTAAAATGGAGAAGGGACTGTTAGATAAAGAGGGAGACGGGAGTTTAAGTTTAACTGGGATTGCTTCATGGAGAATTGTTTATGGTGAAGAAGTGAAGAGGGTGGCATGCATTGCCGGGCCTTTGGTGGCCGTGAATTTGTCACAATATTTCCTGCAAATAATTGCAGTGATGATGGTGGGTCATCTGGGTGAGCTTCATCTTTCTAGCACTGCAATAGCCATCTCTTTTTGCGCTGTCACCGGCTTCAGTCTTGTTGTAAGTCTCTGATTTTTGCTTGCTAATGGTTAAAGATTGAACCTTTTTGTTATGAAGATGAAGATTAAAGGTTTCTTTGATCAGTTTTTTGTGTTAGGAAGATGAAGATTAAAGGGTTTTTTTATCAGTTTTTTGTCTTAGGAAGATGAAGATTAAAGGTTTTTTTTATCAGTCTTGTGTGTTAGTAAGATGAAGATTAAAGGTTATTTTGATCAGTTTTGTGTGTTAGGAAGATTAAAGGGTTTTGTAACGTTTTCTCCTTATAAAAGGGATGTATGTAGTAATGAAAAAAGACGAATGAAAGTTTGTCATACTCCAAATCTTTCCTAAAAACCTTTCTTTGAAAGAGTTAGAAGCCTGAACAATTGATTTTTATTGCTTTTAACTTAACATTAATTAGCTATCAAACTGGTTAATTATTCATCTATTTGGAGGTTTTGATTGAACATGTGAATTAATGGCAGTTTGGAATGTCTACTGCACTTGAAACTCTAAATGGCCAAGCCTATGGAGCTCAGCAGCATCAAAAGCTTGGAACTCAGACTTATACCGCTCTTTTCTGTTTGATTTTAGTTTGTTTTCCTGTGTCTCTCATGTGGGTTTTCATGGAGAAAATACTCGTTTTCATGGGCCAAGACGCTCTAATTTCTCAAGAAGCTGGAAGATTCACAATCTGGCTTATTCCAGCTCTTTTCGGTTATGCTTCTCTTCAGTCACTTGTTCGATTGTTTCAAGCACAAAGTCTTACCTTTCCCTTGCTCGTGTGCTCTTGCGTTACTCTTGTTTTCCATTTGATTCTCTGTTGGGTTCTCGTTTTCAAGTCTGGATTTGGTAACCTTGGAGCGGCATTAGCCATCGGTTTGTCATATTGGTTGAATGTGCTTTTACTTGTGCTGTACTTCAGCTACTCTTCCTCCTGTGAGACAACCCGTGTCGCGGTGTCCATGGAGCTTTTCCAAGGAGTTGGACAGTTCTTTGGCCTCGCGATTCCTTCTGCTTTTATGATTTGGTAAAGATTTTATTACAGTTAGTAGTTAGTTAAAGTATTCGCTTTATCATCTACTTATTCAATGTCTCTCTTTTCATGTTTTGATGATGATACTGGGTCAAGCCTTGAATGGTGGTCGTTTGAGTTTCTTACAATGCTGTCTGGTCTTCTTCCAAATCCAGAGCTTGAAACTTCAGTTCTGTCTGTATGGTAAAGTTCGTCAAGATTTTTTATTCGTAACAGCTTCTTAATTTGAAACGAGTCCAAAATGAAAATTGAATTTCTATTTCACCATTCTTCAACAGCTTAGCAACAATCTCAACTCTGTATACAATACCAGATGGACTTGGTGCTGCTGCGAGGTTTGCTTCAACACACGTACTTAGTACTCATCTCTTCATAGTTTATATGGTGATATCCATCTTTCGTTTTTCCCATTATGCTGTGACAGCACTCGAGTTTCCAATGAATTAGGAGCAGGGAATCCTCAAGCAGCCTCTATAGCTGTCAAAGCTGTGATGTTTCTTGCAGTCTCTGAGGCGATCACAGTAAGCGCCACCCTCTTTGCGGGCAGGCATGTTTTTGGTTGTGTCTTTAGCGATGAGAAGGAAGTTATAGATTATGTCACAAAAATGGCTCCTTTGATATGTCTATCCGTCATATTGGATAGCTTACAGTGTGTCCTTTCTGGTCAGTTCCTCGTCTTCTCTTCCCCTTATTACGTGAAATTATTACTCGACTCGATGGATAGTTTTCACAGTTTAATCGAGTTGTTTTTCGCTTGAAAATCAGGCGTTGCAAGGGGCTGCGGCTGGCAGGACTTGGGGGCTTATGTCAATCTGGCTGCATACTATCTGTGTGGAACTCCAGTTGCAGCCATGTTGGGATTCTGGTTGGAGTTGGGAGGACAAGGCCTCTGGATAGGAATACAAGCTGGTGCTCTTCTGCAAACAGTTTTGCTTATCATCATAACAAGTTGCACAAACTGGGAAAAACAGGTCTACCTTCTACTTGGATTCTGAAATTGTTCTTAGTTTTAGATTCCATCAGCAATACAATAATTTATATTCATTCATATATACTTTTATGTTCGTTGCTCAGATACCTTCATAATGCAGGTGAGTATGGCAAGGGAGAGGGTTTTTCATGGAAGATTTGCACCAGAAAATGGTTTAACTTGACTGACTGAAGAAGTTTGACAGTGATATCTCCTGTGCTATGATAGTTAAATGAGATAAAATTTTGACACCAAAACTTGTACAACCTGCAGAAGTTTGTGCAATATTGTATTTTGGTTATTTGGGCTAACTCACTATAAAAACATAGAAGAAAAGGTCATTTTTTTTTTTAATTATTGAACATTTTTTATGCATGAATGAACACTTAGTAAAATAGTATATTTTTACATTCATCGATAGATATTTTTATTGATATAAGGTATCGGTTAATCGATAAAAATATACATTCATCGATAGAAATGAAACTTGTATTCTTTTGTTTACATTTATTAAAAAATGTCGTCTAAATAATAACATATGAACCATCTCTAGGTGATTGGATGGAGCGATAAAGAGACTCTTTAGTATAATCTAAAAGGTTTTAAGATCAATTTCACTCGGTTGCTAAAAAAAGTGACTACTGAAAGGTTTACTCGGTCGTTAATTTTAAGATCCTGAAAGATTGATCGAGATACGTGTAAACTAATCTAGATACCCACGATCACCAAAAAAAATAATAATAATAATAACACCTGGTATTTGTGCGCGTAAACAATATAACGTGGTTTGTATTTGTGTATGTTTAATGTAAGGAATTTAATATTCTTAAAATAATATACTTTATTAGATATAAAAATATTATTTTCTTAATTATAATTTTAAAAATTAAAATGAAATGAAAATGAATACGACGTCGTATATAACACCAGTCTAAACCTCTTTTACAACCCGTAGACTCCTCCAACCGCAAGCTCCAAGCCACCAACTGGTTCACCAGAGAGAAATGGGGAAAAGAGAAAGAGAGAAAGACCGACTCATTCGAACTCTTAATGAGCACCTTAACAACATCCATGACACCTTACAGGTTCTCTCTTTTTCCTTTTTTTTTTCCATCTATAATTATAAAGTTTTATTTTTTCATTGTTTATGTCTAAAATATTGAAGTGATTTTATTTTTTTTCATAGAGTTTGGATCAAACAGTAGCTTCGTCGCTAGAAAAAGTGAGCTGGAACGATGTTTTGAAGATGGGTGAACAAGTCTCCAAGCAAGCCACTAATGGTACACTCACTCTTCTTCTGTTTTTTTTTTTTTTTTTCTTCAATTTTTTACTTTTACAGTATGCAATTTTCAGAATCTTTAAGTGTTCTGTTTTGGATACCCAGTTCAATATATGTTATGTTTAATGGATTTTCTGGTGTAATTATTGAGTTTTTACTATGCAAGTTTCATTTTTGAATCATACCCAGGTCCCTCTTTCCCCTTTTGGGACTAAAGAAAATAGAAAATTTTTACTTTGGCTTGGTCATGGATCTTGTTGTGCTTGAAAAAACTGGATTAATGGATGAGAAGCCTTAGGTGAGACAGATGTTATCTGTAGCTGGTCGATTGAAATTATGTTGTATATGCATTTTCTTTAAGCTATTCGATGATCGTGATTAGTATTTTTTTGGAAAAACTTGATATTCGATCATCGTGGTTGGTTTATAATTGTGATTGGGGTGTTTATCTAGTTTCTTGGTTTTTGTGTGGCTTGATATTAAGGGTTGAAGTGATTGATTTAGTCTGTTATTAATTGGCGCAGTGGGTATGCTTTGGACTGGGGAGACACCAGAAGCTAAAGCAGTCGACGAGAACATGGCGGCTTACTTTAATACCCTGCAGGGTTTCCTTTTGCATACCTATGGAAGTACAGTTGGTGCTGGACCTACTCTTTCTTCTGCAATCCATGCGTCTGTGAAGCAAGTTGTTGATTCAAGTTTTAAGTTGATGAAGGAATCTGTTAATTTATATGGTAAACTTCCGTCTTATCTCCCCTCTCTGTCACTCTTACACGAACTCTTGAACATTCCTGTACATACAGCCACAAGCACATGCTAGTTTAAGTGACATTTTTTTTTTTTTTTTTTTTAACAGTATACTGGTTTCTCCATAATCATGTGTATTGATACTTATATTTGTCTATAGCTTCAATGCATATCTTATTAACTTTTGCGACTGTATGGTGGATTGTTTGATAAGAAGAGCCACATAAAAGCTGCTCAGCTCATGGTAATTGCAGCAGATATCTGAGCTTATTATTCTGACTGATAGACAAAGAGACATTTGCTGTTAATCCAACAATCCCATTAGTTAAAAATCAGTGGAAAAGTGAAATCTTAATTTGAAAACATGGAAAGTACTGCATTTCTAAGTATGATTTAACATGCAAATATATATAAAGAGGTTCACTTTCCTCCCTGACCAGAACCTCACGGTTTGTGTGACTTTGTAACCTTGAAAACCAAAAAAAAAAAAAAAAAAAACCATTTCATGCTATCAGTTCAGCATTGCCAAAGCAGGGTTTTGGGAGATGTGATACAGATATGTATCTACCTTCTGCATTTTTGCATGTAATGCCTAGTCTATTCTCATGTTTTCTCTCTTTTGTTTGTAATCATCCATGATGTATTTAAGAGAAAATTGGTTTTCCAATCCCGGCAATGTATTGATTCCTCTGAATAGAAACAAGAAGTAACAATCATTAACCTAAATCATTGCATGGATTAAGTAGTAAGATCTTAGGTTTGTGAATGAATCACATAGATTCTCACCACATGTTTTTCAGGCAAGATCACCGTGTTTAGAAATTTAGGCTAGCTTTGCATAGATTATTCTAATGTGATTTTATTTCACAATCATCTGAGGAAATTATTTTATTTTTTTTTTTGTTATTTTCTCTGTCAAACGAACATAATTTGACTTCATATATGACTAACGCTGGCAGGATCTCGCAATAAAGATCAAGCACATGCAATGCCTCAGTTTGTTGGTGCAGTTTGGGAAGCTTGCACTGCTCTTAAGAAGACTCCTGCCACAAATATCACAGCAATTGGACGAGCTATGACACAGGTTGCTGTTTCCATGAAGGACGTTCTTCGTGAGATGAAGGAGCTTAAGCCTGGTCCCTCTGATCCAAGTGAAGCTTCTGATGATGCTTCATCTAACGCAGACACTGGAGCTCAAGATGATGAAAATTTCAGTTTGGGTGATTTAGGCAATGACTTGTCACCTGAGGAGATGAAAGTAGCTCAACTGGCAATTGGTATTGTGTCTGAGACACTTGTTGTCATCAAGGAACTAATCCGCACGATCACAGGTTTGCTTAAGCTGGAGAATCCAGATGATAATGGTAAATTTGTGGACTCTTTGGAAAAAATATTGAAATTATGTCAAGGACTAGGACTACAGATTGATGAACTTGGAGCCTGTCTTTACCCCCCACAAGAGGTTTCAGCTATGAAGACAGTGATGGAGAAAATATCGAGCATTACTGATGAACTTCAGACAGAAGTAGAAAGTTTTAAGAGCTCCTCCGAAGCTTTCATTCAGGTGTGCAATGGTTTGAGGAATTCATTGAAACAAATGGACTCTGAACTAGATTGCTCAAGTACAACTGATTTAGAAGTTAAAATGCAGAATGTTTCTGTAAGCAATTAGAGAGAGTGGGTGAGAAACAAATCATGGTTTGTATTTGTGATTACCCGTTGCGAGTTTCGACTATAATGTGTTGCTGAATTTAACACTGAAAATCTAGAATGGTTTTGTTACTTGTCAATGGACATTTTTCTATCATATTAGATGCAAAAAGTCAATCATGTTCAATAATGCTACAAATCAAATACAAGATTGACATTCATGATATTTTCCTTTCCTAAAATGTAGTGTGGCTTTTATATTACACCCTTCTGGTAATATAGAGGCATCGTGCATCTCTAAATGTGCATGCCACCAAGTGTGCCTGCCACCGATAACAATCACATAAATTCATACAGTTGATTTTCTCATCGTCCTATAAGCTTAACCATCCATGCACCACCCAAATAAAGACCCAGAAGGGGCGTTGCCAGAAGCATCTGAGTTAGAGGATCAGTTGATGGTGTAAGTATAGCAGCTGCGACAACTGCACCGACAACAACATATCGCCAAATGGACAGCATTTGGTCTCCAGTGACTAGCCCAACTTGTCCCAACAGAAGTTGTATGACTGGAACCTGTAGAATCACATCATCCGTTAAAATGGGTTCCTATTGACAGTCTAAAGTTGGGAAAGAAGTTTGGATCCACAATGTGAAAACAAAGTATGGATGAAATAAATGCATCTTCAACTTCCATAGGGACCTAATTTTTATACAATTATCAAGAGTTGATTATCACTATATTGTCCCTTATGGACAGAAGGATAAGCTTGCGAGGAGAACCTTTACCTGGAAAGACAATCCTGTGCTGAACATGAGCACAAGTACGAACTCGAAGTATTGATCAATTGACCACAAAGATTCCACAACCCCTTCAGCATAAGTAACAAAGAAGTTTAAGGCTGCTGGAGTCAGAACCCAGTAAGAGAAGGCAATACCAGTGTAGAAAAGTACTGAGGAACCTAAAACAATTGGCCCCAAGAACCTTCTCTCTGCTCTCGTTAGACCTGGAAGAACAAAGGCTATTATCTCATAGAGAATAATGGGGCTTCCCAAAAGGAGGCCACAATATCCTGCTACCTGCAGCATACAATCAAAGAAGATATACTGTTATTAACAAACAATTGACATCAAATAGTTTAAGCTCTGGATGCACCCTATGATGTATTTCCAGGTATTACAAACTCCTTAGATATAAAGTAATGGAAAATGATCAGTTATCAAAATATTTGACCCATATGTCAATGCACTTTTATTGACAATGCAACTAAATATGCCACACAACCGGTGGTTTAGTACATGGATTCAAATTTCCGAAATACCAAATGTTATATGTGTAACCAGAAATTGATATCATTTCCATGCAATCTGTTTCGTATTAAATTCCACAGACACCAACTTAGTGCAGTATGGTTGAACAAAAAGTTAAAATAAATTGAAAAGGCATCAAGACAGAAAAATTGACACTTTATTTAACTGATAATTTAAGAAAAAAAATATAGACTACAACATTTAAAGCATCCATTCATTTATTAACCACAGAGGCAGACCAACATCCCACCCAAGCCAATGAAATTGGTTATCAGATGCCACATAAAGAAATATGGAAAAATAGTGGATGGAGATTCAGTATTCATACATATATTACTAGGTACCTTTATGCTACGTAGGTGTATGTATATGTATAACATCACAACTAAAGTGTATGATATAAATTATTTGGAGAGAAGAAATATTTCATTCACACTAACCTTTAAAGTTGTAAAGAAAAACTCGCCAGGAGCTAGTTGCAGAAATCGTACACCCTGTGATTTAACAGGAGCTTCAAGAAACACGATCAGTTCTTTTGAAAACGCAAAGCATCCCAATATAGCAGCTCCAACGGCCAAAACTGACACGAATATTCTCTGACGCAGCTCTTCTAGGTGATCAAATATAGTCATTTCTTTATCATCTGGAAGGAGCTCTTTATCAGGATATAGAAAATCGTAAAGTGAACTTTCCTTGCCACCCTTGTTTAGATTTGCTAACGTCTCATCTCTTGTGATATCAGACACATCTAAATTGTCAATCATAAAAGTGATGTCAGAACCTCAGCTACATCCCATAGCTATCTACTTCCTCAACTCAGGATAATGAAAACCATATAAGAAAATTCACCTATATGCCAGAATAGTTAAACTAGAAGTTCCAACTTTTTTCTAAGCATCCAAATACTAACAAAGCACTCATAATTGAGAGAAAATCTCCTGTTCCATTTCATTTGCTGACATTTGCTTATTTATTTGTCAAGAACCTCCTCTCGTAAAATTTTATACAGATAATACATTAAGAACGCTCATTTGGGCATATGCGAGCATAATTAATACAAATGCTTGTGAAGAATTATTAGTTCACGTATTTTTATTAGTTTTAAATATTCTTATTGAAAGCTCATAAATAGGATTATAGCTAGTAAATGGAGATAAATATTCCAAAATTAAGAAACATTTTTCAATGTGCAACCAAACAAGGACTAGAAATTAAACAGCTTTAGTGTTTACCTTGCAGCATTTCTTAGAAGTTTGACATATAAATTAGTTTTGAAGAGACACTTCACAGATACTTTTTAAAAAGCATTTTCAAATTAAAGAACAGCTTAAAAAAATGCATTTGTAAAAGTAGTTCTACTCAAAAGCGCTTTTCACAAACTACATATATAACCATATTCTCCTTCTTATTGATGTAACTATAACTCTGTCTTTAACATGAATCATTAAGCTATTAAACAATAAATTTAACATTTAAACATTTAATATTCAATTTTTTTATACAAAAAATTATTTAAAATCGTACCAGGTCTATCTTCAACAGCTGAGCCAACTCCTCCAGCGCCGCTATTACTTGTACCTGACTCCGGCTGTTTCTCTATCACATCATCACCGTCAAACGCCGCGAAACAAACGAGTCTACCGAAACTCCTCCTGCACCGCGAAGCACCGAATCTCAGCCTCGAACTACAACCGTTGACTTTCACACAACTCCGCACGGTTCTGATTGGCTCGTTCCGTCGGGAAGTGCAGCCGTAGCTCAGCCGCAAGTGTGCCACGAGTGCTGTGCTCGTGCTTCCCATTTTTTTTTTAGTTTTTTTTAAAAAAAAAAATTTTATATTTATTTGCTTATATTTTCAAACTAACAAGTCTGAAACGGCGTATCGGGGAACGGTTGGCTCCTATCGCACATTTCATGATTTGGACTGCGATATTTCGACCCCGGCGTAGTTTAGCAGGATATTGTGCGGGATTTCTATTGGGTGCCGCTGGCACACGTGGAAGTGGGTGCCTGAGGTTTTGGTGCTATTTTTTTTCCCCTCAAATTTTGGAAAACCGACTCTGACACCCCCAAACAGAGATTCTGTCCATCAATGAGGTGAAATTGAGTCGAGTATTTGGTAAATTGAACTTGACTCGAGTGCTACATTATCAAATTCGAGTTCAAGTTCAAGCCTAATCGAGCTTGAGAAATCAAGTTCAAACTCTAACTCGATACTTGAAATTGGAATTTGAGTTCATATAATCGAGTTTTTTTTTTTTTTTTCAGTTTTAATCGAGTTCGAGTTTGAACTATTACTTTATAACTTTTAAATTATATGTGACCCCTATTACTTTAAAAACCATCAACTTAATCATCGAGCTTGGAAATACTCGCGAACATTTCGAGTCAAGTTCTACTGTGATCGAACTCAACTCGAATAACTATTCAACTCGATTAATGCCAAGCCAAATTCGAACCAACATCGAGTTGAGCTCAAGCCGCTCGGTTCGATTTTCACCCCTAGTTGTAAGAGGTAAAAAAGATATTTTGAAAAAACAGTTAACAATTTTAATCCACATTCAAGAATTATAACAATATCAAAACAATCTTTCAATCATTCGTTAGACAAATATCTCAATTATTTGGAAAAAAAAATGCCTGTAATTTACTTAAAATATCTTTTTTCACTTAAACCATTACATTTAACTGGAAAAATAAAATCATTTAGGAATGACAACATTAATTTCACAAAATTGAGGGAAAATGTTTTTCATTAATTTTGAGAAGATATATATGTAATCTAAATTTTATTGAGTAAATATACAGATCACATTCTAGACTCGTCCTACGAAAGTCTTTTTTTTTTTTTGTTTTGTTTTGGTAGCATTTGTTATTCTCCTGTGGTGAATATTCAGATAATATACTAAAAAAAAAAAAAAAAAGAAGTATTTTTAGCCTTCCATCAAATTGATCAATATCCTCCACTTTTAATTTTTTTTTCTTACAATTTTAACCTTATGAAAATATTAGGGATGTATTTTCGTACATAAACTCTAATCCTAAAATTTCTAAATCGCTGATTTTTTTTTCAATTTCAAATATTTTAATGACAATATGTATTAAAGTTCAGAGAAAGTACACAATGAGATAAAATCTGATTATGAAAAAGAAAAGTGGAAAAAAATTGTATAAAGAAAAAGTAAACAAAAACCCTAATTAATTTAAAATAGAAAAAATAGGGGGTCAATAAAAAACCTAATTAAATTTGAAATGAGAAAAATGCGGCAACCAAAAAAGCATAATTATTTTTACATTAAAGGGGTTTTTTAAATATATATAAGTGTATTTAGTAATGGGCTAAAATCACTTTAAAAAAAGAAAGCCCAGTAAATAAAGTCAGCTCAACCCGCCCTACTCTTCACTTGTTTCCGCCATTCTCTCTCTCTAGTCTCAACTCTCAACCTCATCGTCTCTTCGCCGGCACACAAACTCACAGATTCAAAATGGGAAGGAAAAATCCAGCATCACAGAAAGCGTTGAATCTCCTCCGTAACAGGCTCTGTAACCCTAATTTCATTTTCAACCTCTCTCCGACTTTCCGACAGCAATTACAGGTCCGATTCTATTCCGTTTCTCAACTTTCCGTTTGGTCCCGAGAAAATTCCAGGAAAGTAAATCAATGTGCATTTTAAGAATCTAATATAATTTGCAGCAAGTTGAAGTTTTTGTTTCGAGTTCGGTTACGAGGCTTGCAACAACTCGATTTTGCTGCTTGGCCCTCGCGGTTCTGGAAAAATCGCGGTAAATATTTTATTTTTATTTATTTTATGGCTATTTGATTTGTGATTATTTATTGTCTTTGTTGTGTTTTTAGGTGTTGGAGCTTGTTCTTAATGATTTATTGCTAGAATATCCTGATACATTATCTGTGTATGGTATAGTTTTTTTTTTTTTTTTTTTTTTTTTTTTCATGTTAATTATTTTGTGTTTTAAGTGATACATTCGATACTATCTTATTCTCTAATGATGTTGATGTTTCAGATTATGTTGAATGGGCTTTTGCACAGTGATGACAATTGTGCAATCAAGGTCAGATATGTAAATGGGTCATTAATTTGGTGATGATGATAAAGCTTTGATATATTTCACTTCCATGAAGTTTTTTTAAAGGCAATGCATTGGCATGATTCAAGAATTTGTTATAAGCAATGTAAAAATCCATGTAGAAAGTGAAGCTGAGTTTTATGTGAAACTATACCAGGTTTATCTGATGTCTTAATCAGTGTATTGTGGTTATACCAGAGATCTTGGGTTCAAATTCCACTCACCTAAGATTACAGTGACAGGGATTTATGGACCATAAAACAAGTTTGAGCAATGATTGCCAAAGAATGAATATTGTTAATGGGAAAGTTATTGATTTGATTGCAGCATCACATTAGCACAATAAGACACTTATTGCCTTACATTTTGGTACATGTATGCAAAGACAAATGTATATGCCTTTTTTTTACTACTTATTTTATTGACAAGATCATTTTTGCTTCAATAAACAATTTGCTACGTGTGGGTTTTTGTAGAGAAAAAGTTTCAGGTCATATTTCAGAGAGAAATGTCTGTCTCTTTTTGAGATTTTTTTTTTTTTTTTTTAAAATCTAATACTTGATTTCTCATGGTTGTTGATACTTTCAGGAAATTGCTAGACAGTTATGTATGGAGCATAACCTTATGTTCTCTAAAATGGTAACACACATAATAATTTTGAGGTCACTATGGTGCATCTGTAACTAATAATCGAGCTTTCTTGATGTTCTGAAATGATATTTTGTAGGCATCATTTGATGATAACTCTCAGTTCATGATAGCCATGTTACGGTGAGTGCACTAAATTTCCTTGATGTACTCATTTTAGCCTCTTGTCAAATGCTTTTAGCATTCTAATGAACTTTGTATTTTGTGGCTATCAGGGAGTGTGGATTAGCTCATAAAACCATTATATTTGTACTAAATGAGTTTGACCTCTTTGCTCAGGTATAAATCTGTAGTTTTGTGCCCATATACTGAAGCTTGTGGTCTGACATTACAAATTCTCTAGTTTTTGCTTGAAAGTTGTTTGTTAATGAAAAATTGATGTGAATCATGAAAATGCTTCCATTCATAGTTTCAAAGTGCATAGTATCAGTTTGGAGTTTTGGAATCTTGGATTATGACATTACCTATTTCCAAAATATTGTTCTTTGCAGGGGAAACAACGGTTACTTTATAGCCTGCTAGATGCAATGCAATCAGTAACATCTCAAGCTGTTGTTATTGGTGTGAGTTGCCGACTGGTATGGTCATTTAAAGTTTCTTTTTCTATTTTCTTGTTTTCATTGTTTTTATACCAAACTAAATGCTCTCTTATTATCTTCAAGTTCTTTGTAATTTGAGACAAAGCCATGCTCTAGTGGTTATTCTCAAACTCTGCTCTGAGACTGGTTAGCAATAACATATTTAGAAATCAATATCCATAAATCTGTTTGCATTGAATTTCACAGACTCATATACGGAATAGTTACCTGTGAAGAGTTCTTAAAATCAGGCTGTATACTGTGCAGGATGCTGACCAACTTTTGGAAAAAAGAGTAAGATCTCGTTTCTCACATAGGAAGCTGTTGTTTTTGCCTCCATCTAAGGAAGAATTGCAGAGGTAGTTTTTTGATTGTCTGACTTGGCCACTGTGCTTCTGCTCAAGACGGGAAAGTTCTAGCTGTTATGATTTTTGTTTGTTTTCCTTTCTATGCAGATTATTGGAGCACATTTTATCTTTGCCAATGGACTCAAGTCTCCCTCGTGACTATGCTGTTGAATTCAATGGAAAGATTAAAGTATCCCCCCTTAAAGGATGGCAGTATAATACAGCTGTTTGAAAGGCATATTTTACATTCATCTATGTATATGAAAACATATAGACCCAAAATAACAAAATCATATGCATATATTTCAAAATTCTGGCTTGCCTCAATCATATATTTTGTAGAAAATTGTGCTTAGTCTGCATATTATCAGAGACCTGTTTGATTGATTAGCTTCCTGAGTATAAAACAAAGGTAAAGGCAAGTAGCATGTTTTGCACAATTCTGAGGTTCATCATATTTTTTTTAAATCATGTAGTTAATATCTTTTTTACAATTACAAAGCTGCTAATTGGACTTGTGGAATTTCTTTCATTTTTAACATAAGAAAATTCCCTTAAACCACCATATTTTCATTACTTTCAACCTGGTGAAAATTTGAATAACAGTATTACCTGGTAAGGTAAGTTCCTTGTTCATCAAATAGTTAAGACATCATATCCTCCTTTTCTTCTTGGTGAATTGGTTGTGTCAAAAGTCCTTTACATTTTACAGAACATTTTAGCAGATGAGAGATTCAAAGAAATCATTAATACTTATTTGAACTCCGATTCCACAGTCAATCATTTATTGAGGTTTCTGTAAGTTTCTCTCCTTGCATCTATAAGTATGTTGTATGAATGTATGGAAGTAAGATTTTCATGTTTGATCTCCTGCTGAACTTATCACTTGCACTAGATTTCAAGCTGTTTCTTACATGGATTTGGAATCCGGCTTCCTATCCCTTGAGAATTTCAAAACTGCACTGCCAAATTTTCAGAGACAGCCAAAGCTCGAATCTACAAAAGGTACTCTCGCGGTGTTATCTGTGTGAATTTTGTATCCTTGATGTCAAACTCAAGCTCTGAAAAATGGACAGACTAACTTTGCTTCTGGTATCATGTAGTGCTTCAGCAAAATATATCGATTGAAGTTCTAAAATATGACTTCTTGTTCAAGCAGATTGTTCAATACTCGAACTCTACATTCTGGTATGCATGAAGAGGCTGGAAGTTAAAGAGCAAAACTCCTACAACTTTAATTCTGTTATGAAAGGTAAAGTTCAGATATCTAACTTGATAGTTTTCTATTACCTTTATCAAATTGACTAGTAATTATATGTTTGTCATCTTTTGCAGAGTACAAAAGCATACACGATTCATTCAAGACATCTGATTATTATGCACGAAGTGTATGCTTGCGGGTGTGTATTTTTTAAGGCTGTGTCCCACCAGTTTATCTTCAAGCATGTTTTGACAGTTCCTTGCTCTCTAACTTCTGCAGGCATTTGAACATCTTCTACAACGAGAATTAATTTGTTTCACAGACAACAGAGGATACAGTCACTTGGTTGAGTTTCGTCCAGTGAAGCTTCTAATATCTTATGTTGAACTACACCATGGACTGAAATCATATCGTTCCTGTCCTGTAAGTTATCTCATAATGTGTTTCGAACTTATTCTAGAATTTTGGAGCTTGCCAGAATACTATTTTATTCTTGTATCAATGAAATGGCGATCAATCCATGAATTTGATTGCTTTTGCAGGCTATTCTTCTTAAGTTAATGGAGCATTAGAAATCGACATGGCTGAGGAGCTACATATTAGCAAATTAGCTGCTTCCTATGTATGCTTGGGTAACTGTGGATTCGATCTTCGATGTTTGTGTTCAGAAACAATTCTAACCATTTTTTTTTTTTAGCAGAAAAACAAAAATTCATTTACAGCAGCAGCTTGTGTTGCTGCTAACCAAGAAGATTGCTCTCTTTACAAAGGATGTCCACCTTAAAAATTTTGTTAATTTGTTTTCTGTTGTAGATTAATATTTTTATTTCCAAATTGACAAAATCACAATATTACATGGCCTTTTGGCATACATTTTTTCTTTCCACGGTAGGATAGATGTGCTCACTTTAGTTTCTATCAAATCCTATGATCTTTAGGAAACAGAAAACAATGGTTTTTGATCATGTAAGTATTTATGAGGAGACTCAAACTTGACCTTGTTGGAGCAAACTATTGGTCTAACTGGATTAACCCCTGGTCGATAACAGATAATTGAGGGGATAAATTCATCTTTTTTATATATTTATAAATAACATTCCTTCTCTCGCAAGCATTTCTTATGAAATCCACCCTTCAAACTTTCTAACTTTAAAAATCGTAATTGTAATGACTTGACATAACCTGTTGAAATTTAGTATCTAACTTTTAAGTTGGATTAAAAATTATTACTAAAGAGAAGTTA
This sequence comes from Pistacia vera, assembly GCF_008641045.1. Classification (NCBI taxonomy): domain Eukaryota; kingdom Viridiplantae; phylum Streptophyta; class Magnoliopsida; order Sapindales; family Anacardiaceae; genus Pistacia; species Pistacia vera. The sequence continues at coordinate 72,066 of NW_022195062.1, read as the reverse complement.
AAAGATGTTATTTTTAAAACCGACCCAAAATACTAACCTATCAGATGATATTATTTACCGTCTCCTAAACTCAATATCTAACTCATGTTCATCTGAGGTGGGATTTCAGTTATTGACTATCATCCTTTCAGAAAAATATGCCAGACTGATTGACATCTTATGACATGCTTTTCCCACGATTATTTTATGATAACATATTCATTCTCCTTCCCTTTCTTTGCTTCTATTGTTGTTTGACCAATCAGGGCCAACAACATGATCATTTCAAGCATTCATTTTACCAATTATGGAACTGTCAATTATATCATTTGCAATTGTCATGCATGAGGAAACCTCCTCTTGGATGTGTATTTAGGTTCCTTCCTGAAAAATACTTGCGGCAAAGCTGCCATGGAGTGGTACAATGTTGTGGGCTTTGCTACATGTTGTATGTGATTCTTCCACCAAGCTTGGAGTATTGCGAGGTTATAGGCCGATTCAGAACCAACTCGACTCCACCGATTGTTCGACCCAACATAAGCTCGTTGAGTTATAGCTCGACTTAGCACAAGCTAGTCGTGACCAATCCTTACAGTTGTTCAACCAATTAACAGATAACTTTAGATCCCGGATCTCAGAAAGGATTAGATTGACAACAATCTTTGCACGATCACAGCGCCCAATCGCGAGAATATCGGAGTTACATTTCAAACTTTATTGTAATCCCTTTATTTTTGCTCTTTCCTTTGTACAAAACTTGTTTGTAAACCCCTTCCAACGAGGAGAAAGGGGTTAGCAAATTATTCTAGGACTCTCATTGTAAGCTCTCACAGCAAATACAAAAACAGTGAACGTAGGCTCAAGAGTTCAACTCGCTGAACCACTTTAGAAATCTTTTTGCCATTTACTTTACTACATTTATTATTTACTCATTGCTGGTTACCCGTAATCACGCACACATCAATTCTGGTCCCGACAAGGTTGATCGGATCACTCTAGTTGGTGTAATTCTTACATCAACATTTTGGCACTAGAATGAGGGCTTCCGCCAAAATCTCAGAATTTTTGGCAAGCAATCCCAATGATCCCGATCACTCCAGGCTCACAATGGTGCATACAAGATCGAAAACCACCACCAGAAACCACGACAATGTGGAAACCACCCACTAGGAGGTGCAAAAAGATGCCGCTAGGTGTCGACCACCAGTTCTGCCAACTCAACAAGCTGTGAATAACCTGGGAGTAAGGACGTCAAATCCCAAAAAAGGCCAACTGGTGGAACTGATTAAAACAATGGTTGCACATGCGGTGCAATAGAACGTAACTGAGCTGATAAATCAACAACCAACTGCACAAAACCTTGACCAACCACGCTTCATCAATATTACCTTAATAGGTAAGAATTCAGCCGACGACCAGTCTGGTTCATCGGCACTAAGGGGTGACCGACACCCATGATGTCATATAGTACACTCCGCTCACGAGAGTGAGTCCTGCAGGCAAACTAACCCCCGAAGGCAACCAAGAAAACAACTAATGAGGGAAAGTGAAGGAAATCGTCACCCACGAGACGCTCAACTTGCCTGGCGGAATCCCCAATGCCAGCGTGCCGGTTTTAACCCACGCTTAAGGTAAGCTCAGACCTCACAAGCTCACAAGGTGAGTCATGTTCACCAATATGACAATGACCGATGTTTCAGTTATAATCGACGTTGCAAGCAACACACTAACGAGCATGATAGCACCTACCAACCTAGCCATCATAACTCAACCTCGCACATCAATGCACATAATAGAGGGGGCTCACAAGTAACAGATTTGCGAACTCACTTACTCAAGGTAAGGCTTAACAGAGCCAGAGAGGGAACTACAACGAAGACTTGGATCGAGTGCAAAAAATACTCGACAATCTAAGAGCCCACCTGAACCATGCGACGGAAGAGATAGTGAGCTCTTCCTTTACAGAGGAAGTTCGCTAGGCCCCGCTTCCCCAAGGATTCAAGGTGCCAGAAAGTAAGTTCAACAAGAAAGGAGATCTCAAAGATCACCTCAACACTTTCAATGATTTGATGGAGCTGCATCAGGTATGTGACTTAGCGAAGTGTCATTGCTTCACAGTCACATTGGTATGGGACATCAAGAGGTGGTACAAAAGACTCAAGGAAAACACCATTGGTTCTTGGCATTAGGCCGCAAACGAAGCTGTGGAAAGAGCTCCAAAGTGAAGATCATATGAGTCTGGCAAAGTTTTACCAGATGGCTGCAAAACATCAGTGAGCAGAAAGCTTGCTGGCAACCTTAGCCAAAAGCTCGACGCACAAAACCCCAGACAGGTGACAAGATCGCCCATTAGACAAGCGGAAGGGCCAAGACTGCAATGACAGGCCTAGTTAGTAAATATGGGGTATGACCAAAAAAGGTACGGGTATGATAGTATAAATGGTGAAAAATACGTTTGTAAAATTTCGATCATAAAATTCAGATATGAAAAAAATACGGTGCAGGTTTAATACGACACATTGTCAATAATACGTTTTGAAAAATACGGCAATATCAATCCTAGTTTTAGCACTTTTCATGGGCCATTTGGTTAAAATCTATATAGCATTTCAAATATATGAGTACGACAAAAAAAGGGCACAGGAATTTTACGGGTATGATATAGAAAATGGTGAAAAATATGTTTGTAAAAATTCACCAAAAATTTGGATACGGGAATAATTTGCGAATAATACGGCTGAGACATATAATTCGCGAATAATACAGTTGGGTTGATAAAATAAGACAGTTCGCGAATAATGCGCGAATTATATGGTTGGGCATATCAATCATGAATAATACATGAATTTACTAACTAGGATGACAGTGACCAGAACGGGTCCTAAAAGAGACAGAGAACAGATAACCGCGAAGACAGGCAGCCTTTCCCGCGATATGCAGAATACACCCCCCTCACGCAAGACATAGCTCATATATATGAAGTCTCCTTTGAGGCTAAGAGATTGTCCGTTCCAGAAAGAATGAAGGGGGCTTTAGGCAAAAGAGATTGGCAGAAATACTGTCGATACCACCAAGACATCGGGCACAATACCAACTAGTGTCAGGCTTTAAAGGATGTCATTGAAAATCTTATCAAAAAGGGCCACCTAAAACAATTTGTTAAGGAGGCACCAACTCGCGAAAGTACTGGCGAGCAAAATAACCAGATCCAACAAGCCTCGACCAACGCCAGCAATGAAGTCCTGGTGGGCATGATCTATGGGGATCTTGACATCGCCAGGAGCTCAAGGCGCTCTCGCGAGCAATATGCTCGAGAGGCCAGAACAAACTCAGTCCCCCAAGTGATGAGTAGTGAACAAAAGCTGCCTAAGCGACCAAGACAAGAAAGCGAGGTGATAGGATTCATAGTGGAAAAGTGTGAAGAATCCCCTCGCCACCATCATGATGCCATTGTAATCACAGCTAGGATCGACCACGCTAGAGTACTAAGGGTGATGGTTGATAATGACAGTGCAACGAACATTATCTTCTTGAGAGCTTTCCGAGAAATGAGGTTCACAGAGAGAGACTTAAGGGCGTGCCCATCACCACTTTATGGATTCACTAGGAACAGCCTAGTCCCCGAGGGAACAATCGACCTACCCATGACTCTATGGGCAAAATCAGGACAGTGATGGCAGAATTTTTAGTGGTAGATTGCCCAACCACTTACAATGTCATCCTTGGAAGACCGATCCTGGATGATTTGAGCATAGTCACTTCAGTGTGCTACCAAGCAATGAGGTTTCCAACTCCCGAGGTGGTCGCAACGATAAGAAGCTAGATAAAAGAATCTCAGGAATGTTGCAACCGAGCCATTAATGCTACACTAAAATGGCCGCTCCCAAGAACCATGGTCATTATAGAGTCCGAGCCACACCTCGGACCTCTCAAGGATACCATAAATCCTCGCATCCACAGGAAAAAGCCCACTGCAAGGCCAATAGAAGAGCTGGGAGAAATATCTATTAGCAAGGAAGACCCAACTCGCGTATTAAAGATCGGTAGCAGTCTGAGCAAAGAAATGGCCGATGGTCTAGTAAGGTTTCTGAAGAAAAATCTCGACGTGTTCACATGGGTGCACGCGAATATGGTGGGGATCAATCCTGAGATAATGTGCCACAAACTGAACATCGACCCAACAACTCGACCAATAAGACAAAATAGAAGATCTATGGATGCAGAGCGCTCTAAAGCATTTAGAGACAAAGTTGAGAAACTTCTGAACATTAACTTCATCAGAGAAGTGAAATACCCAGACTGACTCGCCAACCCATTCCTGGTGAAGTAGTTTTTATGGCAAGTGGCAAACTTACGTCGGCTTCACAGATTTAAATAAAGCATGTCACAAAGATAGCTTTTCGCTGCCCCGGATTGACCCAATAGTAGATGTGACAGCCGAGAACGCACTACTCAACTTCATGGATGCATACTCAGGATACAACCAAATCATGATGTATCAGCCTGATGAAGAACACACCTCCTATATTACTGACCGTGGTATTTATTGTTGCAGAATTATGGCGTTTGGCCTAAAGAATGTTGGGGCCACCTACCAACGCTTGGTGAACAAAATGTTCGCATACCAAATTGGCAAAACAATGAAAGTATACATCAATGACATGCTCATCAAATCAAAGATCACTGAAAGCCACATTGAGCACTTGGGGGAAATGTTTGACATTCTCAGAAAATATAGAATGAAACTCAACCCTCTGAAGTGTGTTTTCGAAGTAAGCTCGGGAAAGTTCCTAGGGTTCCTGGTAAATCAACGAGGTGTTAAAACCAACATAGAAAAGATTCAAACTCTCCTAGACATGAAAAGCCCGACTAGCGTAAGGCAAGTATAGAGCTTGACAGGGCGTGTGGTCGTACTCAACAGGTTTGTTTCCCGAACAACGAACAGGTACTTACCATTCTTTGAGACCCTGAAGGGGAAGAAGAGTTTCAAGTGGACAGAGGAGTGTGAGAAAGCCTTCCAGGAATTGAAAAAGCATATGGGACAATTTCTTTTATTATCAAAGCCCATCCAGGATGAGCCACTGTTGTTATATTTATCGGTATCTAAGTCCACAATCAGCATGGCTTTGTTATGCGAAGAAGGGAGAGTGCAGTGGTTGGTGTACTATGTGAGTAAGAGGTTGCTCGACGTGGAGACAAGATACCCTGAGATGGAGAAGCTTGTCTATGCCCTTGTCATCGCCACTAAGAAGCTGCATCCCTATTTCCAAGCACACTCCATTCATGTGCTGACAAACTTTCCATTGAGGAAGATAATGCAAAAGCCCGAGGCATCCGGCAGATTGATCCAGTGGACAACGGAAAGGAGTCAAAACGATATCAAGTACATCCCGAGGACATCAATCAAAGGTCAGGCTTTGGCAAACTTCAATTCAGAATTCTCCTATCAACCAGAAGGAGAAGTAAGCCTGCCAGAGGTAAGCATCTCAGAAGAAAGTGAACAGCAAAAGCCAAAGTTTGACGAACTATGGCAGTGGACCATGTATGTAGATTGGTTCTCGAATGAGAAGGGGGCAGGAGCTAGGCTCTCACTTGAAAGTCTAGAAGGGAACCCGATCAGGGCTACAATCATATTTGGGTTTGCCACTTCCAATAACGAGGTTAATTACGAAGCATTGCAAGAGAGGATTCGCCTTGCTAAGGAAATGGGGGCAAAGTCCGTCAAGATCTATAGTGATTCCCAGCTCGTAGTTTATCAAATTAGCGGGGAATATCAGGCAAAGGAAGACAGAATGGCATTCTATCTCCGACAAGTGAAATCTGAGCTTGAGCAGTTCAAATCCTTCACTGTTCTTCATATCCGAAGGGAGAAGAATTCAGTAGCCGACGCTCTAGCTCGCCTAGCCTCTACAATGAGCAAAAAGAAGACTGATTCAATACCTTTTAAGTTCCTCCCAACTTCAAGCATCTCCACTCCACAAGAATCAGTCTTAGTGACAAGTCGGAGATACAACTAGATGAATGCAATAATTGCATATCTAAGAGATGGAACAACACCCGAAGGGAGAAATGAAGTCAGAACACTTCGCGCAAAATCAGCTCGATACACGCTCATCAATGACAAGTTGTATAAGCGTAGGTTCAATTCACCATTATTACGGTGTGTTGACCATGAAGATGCAGACTATGTTCTAAGAGAGATCCATGAAGGCATTTGTGGGAACCATGTAAGAGGAAAATTTCTGGCATACAAAGTGCTTCGTCAGGGCTATTACTGGCCAACAGTCTTTGACGGTGTAGTAGACTATGTGCGTAGATGTGACAAATGCCAAAGGTTCGCAGATGTTTCATAAGCTCCATCCCTAGAGTTAACTATAACTACTCTGACAAGCCCCTAGCTGTTTGCAATTTGGGACATTGACCTGATAGGCCATTTACCTCAAGGAAAATAGGGCGTTAAGTTTACAGTAGTTGTTATAGACTATTTCACCAAGTTGGTAGAAACCGAGCCATTAGCCACCATCATGTCAAACAAATCGAAGGGTTCATCTACAAAAACATCATTTGTAGATTTGGAATCCCCCACGCTATAATAACTGATAATGGAAAACAGTTTGACAGTGAGGACTTCAGATATTTCTGCGAACGACTTGCTATTAAGAAGAGTTTCACCGCTGTTTATTGACCTCAAGTCAATGGTCAAGTAAAGGCTATGAACAAAGTTATCATGCATATCATTAAGAAGAAGCTCGACGTCCTAAAGGGAAGATGGGCCGAAGAATTACATGAGACCTTATGGTCTTACAAAACGACAGCTGGAAGCTTAATAGGAGAAACCCTGTTCTCTCTATCATATGGGTGTGAAGCAATGGCCCCAGTTGAAATGGGGATTAGTTCGTTCCAGAGAGAAGTTTTCAACAAAGAAACAAACGAATATCTTCTCCGCTTAAGGCTAGATCTAATCGAAGAACATCGGGCTAAGTCTCAGCTAAGGTTCGCCTCATATCAGCAGCGAGCCAGACAATACTTCAATACTAAAGTCAAGAACAAGGACTTTGAAGTGGGCAACCTAGTCCTCAGAAAGGTTGTCTAGGGTGCACAAAACCCAAACTCAGGGGCACTTGGGCCCAAATGGGAAGGTCTATTCAAGATCTCTGAAAAGCTCGCACTAGGAACTTTCCACCTGGAACACCTTAATGGTGAAGCCATTCTGCAAGCCTAGAACACCCAGCATCTGCGAAGGTATTACCAATGAGCAGCTTAGGTTTCAGCTATGTTTTATTTTTCTTTCAAACATTTATTGTAAGGTCATTTATGGCCAAAAAGTTCTATCAATAAAAGAGATATTATTCATAACTTTTCTTTGTTCGTCATTCTTTGTTTATTTATTGTTTGTTGTTTATGGTCTTTTGTTTCAAAAAATTGCGACCTACATGATTGCATCCAAAAACTTAGAGTCAAGAGTTTAGAAAAAGGTAGCTTAGCTTGATAAGCCATGCCAAAATCCAATTCATTAAGGGTGAAATTCCCCAAATCAACGAAGTTACACTTGGAGAAATTCAAGTAAAACACGTCGAGCGAAATTGGTCATAAGCTAATGACCAAAACTCAAGACAAACAATGAGTCCAAAATCAGAGTTGTTGCATAAGATTTCCTCGCATATATTAGAAAAGTTCCTCAGGAAGCGAACTACTCATAACTTGGAGTAAATTCGATTTTGTCATGATAAGTCCAATTAAGACGATTGGAACAACTCTGAAGAAATAAAAAATTGCTCAACAGATATACGCAAAAATATCTTCCATTGATTGAAAAATTTGGTTACAAACTAAGCTAAAAAAATAATAATAATACAAAAAAAAAAAAAAATTTCCTAAGCAAGTGGTGGAGCCGTGGCATCATCGCCGGTCAGATCATAAAGCTCGTTGCCAACTAGGATAGATGGTTCCTCGACGGTAGAAATCATAGCAGCCTCTTCAGGGTTTAGAGCTGGCACATCTTTTGGAGCCTTGCTTGAAGGAAGGTCGACAGCAATAGGGGGAAGTGTGGCCAGGGGAGCAGGATCCTCGATCTCTTACTTAAGGCCAACATCCACCTCGCCTTCCATGGCTTCCTCCTGACCCTCATCATCAAGCTCGGAATCATCTAAGTATACATAGGTCATTCCCTGAGCCTCGATTCTCATCCTATCGATCTCTTTCTGGTAAGCCCGCGGAAGAAAAGAGAAGTTGATCGAAGGATGAGCTTCTCATAATTTTTGCACAAGGAAGATCGACGTCTCCCAAGCTCATTTAGTGATGGTCTCGTTCAGCTCCCCGATTTGAAGTTTAAGCTGCTCAGTCTCAGCCTTGGCATTTTATTGACCTTCCACCTCCTAGGCAAGATCGAGTGAGACCTGTTTGAACTTTGTCTCCCAATCAAAGGCAGTCTTTTGGGCCGAGTTGAACTCTTCGCTGCTATGCCAAACTCATCTCAGCCTCGACCGCTTTAACTTCAGCCTTTGCTCATGCGGCCTCACTCACCATAATTTTTTCAAGGAATTCCCTTTGCTTGACCCCAAAGGTCACCACTTCTTCCCTAAGCCGCTCAAGCTCAGCCTGTTTCGCATCCTTCTTCTTCTCTACTACCTTAGCCCTAGCCAAGGCGTCTTCCTTAAGCATTTATGCTTCTTACCATCCCTGATGAGTGCCCTCCAATGTGGTGTGACACTCACCATAAAGGAGCCTACTCGCCACGCAAGCCTAAAAAACAAAAATGAAAGTCAACGAGGAAGGAAGAAAGCATATATAAAAATGGAATGGGTCGAACTACTAGTACCTTGGTCATATAGTTGCACACCCAAGCCAATAGCTATGGGGGAGACAAATCCCTGACCCCTGCGAAAGTCTACAGGGTGATAGCATCTCTAGCCGCCGCGGCCCTAATACTGATATGTTTGAGGAGTTAGTTGATGAATGCATCGACTGCAGCTCGAGCTGCCTCATCCATCTTTGTGTCTCACTGCTGAGGTGAGCTTGGTTTATTTCCCACTTCGCCCGTGGGGATGAATTTTTTCTTGGCCGCGAATTTCTTCGGGCTGCCTGCTTGCCCTGTGACCTCCTTACCCGAGCCCGCTTGAGGCTTGGTCATTTTCTTCTTGCCGAAGCCCTCATACTACTCCAACATCTTTTTCTTGCCCAAGCCATCATACTGCTCGGGCACTTTCTATTTTCCCGAGCCTATAGTTGGCTCAGATGCTTTCTTTGCCAGCCCCTTTAGGGCTCGAAGGCACCTTTCTTGCCAACTGTCTTAGAGGCAGTCACATGCTTCTTCACACTTGGGCCATCCCTAAGCTTGCCCCCGCTTTAATTCGTACCAGCAACATTAGTGGACTGCTTCTTCGTCGGAGCAACCAACGGTTTCTTAACAACCCCGAAAGCTGTCGCATTTTTCTTGAGGCCTTTCGATTTCTCAGCCCACAGTTCTACGAAAGGAAAAGCAAACAATTAACGACCTACCTACACAAAAGAAAAAAGCGCAAACAAGTGAACACTTTACCTTTTTTAAGAATGGTTATAAAATTGGCATTATCCTCGTAAAACCCGTACGCCCTCAAGCAAGAAAGCAAGATAATCTCATTGATGTTGCCCTACTTGTCGGAAAGGTCGTTGAAGTGCTAAAACCTCTGTAAGCTCGTAGCGGGGAGAAAATTATGTTCGACGTTAACTGCACAACAAAGAAGTTAGGTTAGTTCAACCATCAAGCTTGAAAGCTCTCCTCGCACTCACTGGAGGTTGAAGTCTTACTAGCTTTTGAAGCAAAAACATAGGTCTCCCCGACCTTATAAAAGAAAAATTTAGAATCTCGATGTTGGATCTTCTTTAGAACATCGACTAGACCATTAGATTGTACATTCCTCGCCTTGGAGAGGTATTATGTCTGGTCTTGACCCTTCTTCAACCTATACAAATGGACGAGCTCCTTAACGGATGGCTTGCCCAGCTCGGCAATCTGGTATACTATGTACAAACCTATGATTATGATGTATGAGTTTGCAAACAGTTAGAGAGGAACGATGTCAAACCGTCTCAAAATGTTGTCGATGAAATGGCGAGGGGGGATAGACATCCCACATCTCAAAAGGCTCTTAGAGATCGCCACCCAGCCTGTGGGGGGATTCTTCCGGGAGAAGCCTCCCAAAACCCTCAAGTTGAGTTGAGGCGCATAAGTCTCATTTATGCGCCTAAGATCCTCGACATCAATCGAGGATTAAGGTTCCTTCCGCAGCCTGTGAATTGGAGATCTCTTTGACCGAGTTACCTCCACAGAAGCATGATCGGATCGGATGAGCCTACCGTGTTAGGGTCTGAGCTTTGTGCAACGACCTCCTCGAAAACCTTGGGGATTATGTCCCCAAGGATTGTCAAGCTCGTAAGGGAATCGAACATGCGATCAATTGTGTGGCTGCTTGACGAAGACATGACTATAACTCGCCTCTAGGTACCTGAAACAAAAACAACATGTGTAAGAGCTCGAAAAACTTGGCGACCTATCCACCTTTGCTTTCAGTTCAAGAACCCGAGATTGCTCATGTTGAACAATGGACACATGCAACCTATAAAAGATTCTGGCGGCCGTCATGATAAACCCTCCTTAAACCCAAAGACTCACTTAAAAACCGAAACAAAACCATAAAAGACTCAATGTGGCCATGACAATGGCCACCCACAACCGCGAAAATCAAGAAAACAACTAAAAAAGAAACCTTACCAGAACAAGATGAACTTGCCAAAAAAGCACCATGAAGATGAAGAAGCAACGACGGAATAAGCAAAAACATTTGAGAAATTTTGCAAGGTGTGTAAGCATTTTGACAAGTTCACCTGCTTTTATAATGGTTTACATGGTAGACAAAAGGGCGGAGTTCGATTGTAGCCGTCGATCTACAATGAATCTCGACCCTTCATTCATCAAGCAATATCGGCCCTTAAACGTGGCCATGTGTCGATCATTCACAAGGGGCGATCAATCATCAGACTGTCATAATCATAACCGTCGTCACACATCGCCTCAACTTCATGCGTGGCCAATTGTAGTTGCCCATGAGTGACGAAAAGTAACCGCCAAAGGCTAGCACATTTAATGCAACATGACCGTGTGGAATTTACATGAATACCCTTCCTTTTCAAATTCTGAGTTTGTCAAGAATCTTGTAGAAGAGAAAAGGGCAAGTGTTGAGTATGTCAACCGGGGATGAGTCCAACTCACGAAGCTCGACCGAATCTACATCCAATGCCCTATCGATGAATGTCGAGCTTGATATCAAACCGAGCAATAGTCTTCGAAGCTCAAAATGAGCACCAAACACTAGGGCAGATGTTGTATGTGATTCTTCCCCTAAGCTTGGAGTATTATGAGGTTATAGCCCAATTCAGAACCAGCTAGACTCTACTGATTGATAACCCAGCATAAGCTCATCGAGTTATAGCTCAACCTAGCATAAGCTAGTCGCGACCAATCCTTACAGTTATTCAACCAATTCACAGATAACTTCAGATCCCAAAATCTTGGGAAAGATCAAATTGACGGCAATCTTTGCATGATCACAACGCCTAATCGTGAGAATATCAAAGTTGCATTTCAAACTTTATTGTAATCCCTTTATTTTTGCTCTTTTCTTTGTACAAAACTTGTATATAAACCCTTCCAACGAGGCGAAATGGGTTAGGAAATTATTCTAGGACTATTATTATTCTACGACTATCATTGTAAGCTCTCACAGCAAATACAAAAACAGTGGACGTAGGCTCAAGAGTTCAACTCGCCAAACCACTTTAAAAATCTCTTTATCATTTACTTTACTGCATTTATTATTTACTCATTGCTGGTTACCCGCAATCACGCACACATCAGTTCTGGTCCTGACAAGGTCGATCAGATCACTCTAGTTGGTGTAATTCTTGCATCAACACTACATTAAAGGTGATCTCTTTATTTTGCATTGCCTGACTGCTGCTTGTTAATCTGTTCACGAAGTTGGCGTTTGGTTATAAACCAGATGTAGCATGAGAAGAAATTGTACCATTTTGTTATTTTGATGAATGGATTTTGAGGGTATGTAGATCTTTGCTTTGTAACCAAATTCTCATTACCTTTCTCTATTGTTTCAACGATACAAGGCCATGGGAGCTTTCTCAGCGAGGCTGTTGTTATCATCTCCGGACACCCTTTGCCTAAAAGAACAAAAAGATTAGGGGAAAATGTGAGAATGAAAGGGTATAACCTCAATGTTGGCCTGAAACAGTAATGATATAGACAGAATATTGGAATTAAAAATAGAAGGAACTTCTGTTGCTGACCCAAATGTTTGGTGCAAGGCATGGTGTTAATACATTATGACGTAAAAGTACTTCTACAGGGAGATGAAATACTTGTGTGATTTTTCTCTTCTGGAACCGGTTTCTGTTCATTTGTTATGTAAAGAGGAGGAGGCAGCTACATACAAGACTGGTTCTAAGTTCTTGATCCTCAAATAGCATAGCAATTTCGCATTGAATGTTATGCGGTGGACATTAATTTTCAGGCCAAAGTGTTCTGGAATTTTCCTATTTTTTATCGACTTTACGACTGGTTTGGCAAGAAAGAAACAAAAGGATCTTCGAAGATAGACATGAAGAAGACATACCTATTCTGTGGGACGGAATTTGTTTACTTTCTCCTCTACGGGCCATTACTCTCTAAAGTTTTTCAGGATACTTCTTTTTTCTTACTCACTTAGATGCATTTTTTTTACTGTACATAGTTATGTGATCATTCAAACTGATCTTTAGCTTTTGTCGACATCTTGCTCACTGTTTCATAATTATTTCAATTAATACTACTTATATGCTTCTTCTAATAGAAAAAAGAAAAAAAAATTACATTTTCAGGGTAAATAGATCCTTCAGCATAGAATCATGCAAACAAGGTTTCATTACCTGTCTGTATTGTTTCAACTATACAAGGCCATGGGAACTCTCTTAATTGAGGTGCTTCAGGACTATTGCCATCTCTGGAAACTACACTGCCCAGAAGAAGAAAGAGATGATAAAATGTGAAAACAAAGGGAGTAACTTCAATGTCAGCATGAAAGAGCAAATGCTGTAGATTGAGTGAATGAACAAAATGCAATTTAAAGTGAATGAACAGCATAGGCATCTCCATCATATAATGTTCAATTAAAATCCATTGCTTTCTCTCTGTTTGTCATTTTCTTAGGAGTTAATTTCACATCTTGTTTTGTGACTGCCTTGTTCTTTTCCTCTTACCATTGTCTTTTCTTTCAATGGATGGAAACAAGGTTAGAATTGAGAACTCCTCTGTGTCTGCTAGCTTTTCCAGTGGTTATTGCTAACAACGTTGAAAATCTAACAAAATGATTGGCAGAAGCTGTTATTCCAAATCCCATAAGGTTCTTCACCAGCACTTTGTATTCATTCCCCTGTACCTTACTTTTTCTTTTCTACTTTTTGTTTCTCAAATCTCACAATTCCTGAGGCAAATACACCTGTTATATTCATGTTGTTTCTTATACCTGACGTGGTTAATCATGAATACGTATATCTATCTTTTTTTTTTTTTTTTTTTTTTTGGTATTTGGGGGTGTCCAAGTCAGCTTGCGCGCACCTCAACTAGTTTCCCAGAACCCTGAAGTTAACCGCCACGTAAAGCTCTAATGGTTACCCATTATTAGTAGTCGTGGAGATTCAAACTACGTATATCTATCTCACAAGACACGTATTATAGAGGATATATAAAACTCTAAACACATGTAAATACCCACAAGGCATATATTATTTAGAATTCAAACGGCTGTAAAGAACTGAATCCTAATGTTGAAATTTACAGTACACACGTGAAGGTCCTCCCATTTATATAGAATATATAAAAGAGTAAACGACTTTTTCCCACCCAAGGTTTGCCTTAATGACACTTTTCCAACCAAAAAGTTTCAAAATATCACTTTTTTACCCAACGTTTATATTCTGTTGATACCCAAAATACACTTCACTTTCTTAGACGGCATTTAGTGAGTTACCAAGAGCTAGGGTAAGAGGGCTTTTGTAGAGTGAAGGCCGATGGATTGAATGGTGGTGACCGATCGAATATTCGTCGTCGGAATCAGTCAAAAATCACCTAAAAATAGAAAACACTAGCTTTGCAGTGGCTGGCAATCGGCGAGAAATCAAGTGTTGGAGTGAAAGAGATTTTGTAGAGAGGAGACCGGAGGTTCAAATGATGGTGACAGATAGAATTTTCGCCATCAGAATCGACTAGGATCGGCTTTGGATAGTAACGGAATATTAACTTTGGGTGGAAAAGTGTCATTAAGGCAAACCTTGGGTGGGAAAGTCGCTTACTCTATATAAAACTTTAAATATGTGAATTTACCCTCACAATGCATATAATAGTTTAGAACTCATGCAGTGCTAAGGAACTAAATCTTGATGTTCAAATTTACATTACACACATGCTCGTGAAGCTATTTGTAAGTCAAAATTAGCATTCAATTGTCTGAAGACTATCTGTGTATTTGTAGCATCCAGAAAAGCTAGACCTATGGGTTTTATATACACTATCTTGTCACATCCCACGTCTAGTAAATAGAAATTGTCTATTTTAGGTTCAAGCCTTGTAAATTGAACAAGCTTATTGCGATGTGGGATGTGACAAACTCCATACATTATGAACCTCGCATTCTCGTGAGGTCGTTACACCCGCCACATTGTGTAACAAGCCCACTATGATACCAATTGTCACGTCTCAGATCCAATCATATAGAATTTGTCCGCTTTGAACCTAAACTTTATAAACTAAATCCTTGGCCCATTGCGATGTGGGATATGACAATTCTAACCTGCAAAAATTAGAGTTCAGGTTTGAGGCTGAATTTACTTGAGTGGTAATTGACTCTTTGTCAGCTTCTAATATCATACCGGGAATAACTAAGTTTAAACTCAGTATAGAAAATATCAAACATCGATTTAGCAGCAACAGTTGGTAATTGTTTAAGTAACAATCAAGTTCTCTATTCACTAGAAAAGTTCCCAGAAATGTTTGTCTCACACAGAAGTCTGAGATCATTTGTCCCCTCTCATTGATACCTTGATTTTTACCATTTGTCCCCTCTCAGGCCAAAGCATGTTTCTTTTACAATGTGATCAGTCGCCATATACAATAATGCCTATGCACCAATAAATAATGAAGCATAGTTTGTTAAGTAATCAGGGCCAAGATTTAACCTTATTCAAAGACAGACAGAAGCCACTCTTTTTTGCTGGAGAGTGTTTGGAGATGATCAAATTACTTCATAAGTTAGATTTCATTGGAACTCAAGATGTGATCATTTTCTTGATCTTGTCATAGTTTATCTTGACCACTATTCACAACTTAAGTTATTGAAGTTTTATGATCTGCGCTGAATTCTGAATGTTATGCCATCCTTAATATCATGCGTCAATGTCACATAAGATGAAAGATTATAAGAGAAGGCGATAATTACAAAGTTAAGATACCAAGTTTGTATTCAAACTAATATGATACTTGATGTGACAACACCTTACTAATTGTAAGATAATGTAATTACTGATACATTTCCATGTTGATATCCGCATCTAAAGTAATGTTATTGTTGTCTTGACAATATCCTATTAATTGTAAGACGATGTTATAATTACTATTCATTCGTATAATTAATGATGTACTTATGGATCATCAATTAGGAAGAGTTTATATAATTAAGGTTCAACATTTAAAAGAGCAATGCATGTTACATAGTGTTTGATGTGTCCTGACGACCCCTAAAAATCTGGAGGATCGAGTACCGTCCACACCCAATCATATTCATGATCGCATTAGAATCCCAACTTTATATACGAAACATTACTACAATGTTATAAGAAAAGTCATTTCCCTAACAAATTAAGAGCCTCTCTACAACACCACTGCCCAAAAATTTTCCTGGGAAAAATCAATGGGGAGACTGGGGAACTTCAGAAGCATACAAAAAACAGTGAGAATAGTTGAGGTAAAGAATCTACTTAACAAAAACTTAACAGACTCTAATTCACAGAAAAGGGAGAATTCTCCCTTGTCTATCACTCTCAGAATAATTTATAATTCAATCTCTTTTTGTTTCTTCTTGCAGCTACAAGACATGTCATATTGCCATTCAAGAAAACTCTTCACCCAACTCTTTGTTCTTTTCATTCTCTCGCTTTCTTCTTTGGCTTGTCGATCAAAACGAAGATCCCTCTACCACAATTTTCTGCTTCAAAACAACACCAACTCTCTTGATTTTATACAACTTCACTAGAAACTCTCTTATTTTCTCCCCAAACTTTTAATATTTTCTTTGAGAAAACCGTCCATCTCTCTCTTATTTAAGCCTTTGCCTGCCCATTTCTCTGTTTCAAACTTTGCACATCTTCAGCAGCAAAAAACATATAATAAATAAATGGCTGCTTATCTTCGTGTAATTTTTTATCATGTTAACTGTTCTTCTTCTTCTTCTTCTTCTTCTGGAAATATTAATAGCCATGAGCCTCATATGCAGACGCTGAACTGTGTCAAATATGACAGGAGTTCTCGAAGTAAAGTGGAGTTGCTGCGCCACAAAGCTGGAGTTGCAAGCACTTCTTTGGCTTCTGTTGTTGCAGATAAAGCTTGCATGCCAGAAGTTCATGTTCGCCAAAATATTCCTACAGCCAAGCGGTTTGTTGATCCTCATCGTCAGGGACTCATCATTGAAGGAGGAGTTGGCTACAGGCAAACTGTTGTTATTCGATCTTATGAGGTTGGCCCTGATAAAACTGCAACTCTTGAGAGCCTCCTTAATCTTTTCCAGGTAATGATCAAAACTATTCTGCAGTCTTTCTCTCGTGCAGACGTCCGAAAGTATATTGTGCATACACATAAGAAAGGCTCTTCAAAAAGTATAATGGGTATCGAGAATTTTTTTTATTTCCAGGATTCTGAGAAGAATTTGTTTATGTAGGAAACAGCATTGAATCATGTATGGATGTCAGGACTACTAAGTAATGGATTTGGAGCAACACATGGAATGATGAGGAACAATCTCATATGGGTTGTCTCAAGGATGCAAGTTCAAGTTGATCATTATCCAGTTTGGTAAGTCTTATTATTATCAATTTGTCGCCATCAATTACAACTCAACTTCAACAAAGTTTTTGTCATTTTCACACAGGCATAAACCGGCTATAAAAACCATATCATTATTCAAAGGAATTATCTAGAATTATAGTAAATTTATTGGAAATTCTCTACTAGAAAGAATTTATTGAGCAGAAGCACTTCTACCAAAAGTAATCAGGACTCTTCCTAGCATCAAAATTCGTAGAAATTGAGGTTTTTGGTTTAATAAGGACTTTAGTCTTGAAATTGGGGTTCGCAAACCAAGTTCAATAGAATTCTAGATTACATAAAAAAGCTAAGAACATCTATATCTTGCAGGGGAGAGGTAGTAGAAATCGACACATGGGTTGGAGCATCCGGAAAGAATGGAATGCGTCGAGACTGGTTGATCCGAAGTCAAACCACAGGTCACATTTTCGCTCGCGCTACAAGGTATGCTTGAACTTCTGCTAAATACATTCCTGAATAAACACATCGATGATCTTGCTAACAACTTAAACATGAAACAGCACTTGGGTGATGATGAATGAGGCGACAAGGCGTCTCTCAAAAATGCCAGAAGAGGTTAGAGCTGAGATCTCACCTTGGTTTATAGATAAGCAAGCAATCCAAGAAGATGTTCCTGAGAAAATTCTCAAGTTGGATAATAAAGCTAAATATGTGAACTCTGACTTGAAGGTAAAGTTTATTAACATCACCAGCTCATTCCACAGCTAAACACACATTTACATATTCACTAATGTCAAATCCTCATTTTGCAGCCTAAGAGAAGTGATCTGGACATGAACCACCATGTCAACAATGTAAAGTATGTCAGATGGATGCTCGAGGTAAGACCCTAGAACCCATCCGGTAATGTTATCCCCGGGATCATCCTTATTTCAACGGTTTTTTTTTTTTTTTTCCCCTCTATTTTAATTGGATTTGTTTCCATGGACAGACTATCCCTGACCAGTTCCTGGAGACTCATCAGCTATCTGGTATTATACTGGAATACAGAAGGGAATGCGGAGGTTCAGATAAAGTTCAAGCTCTTTGCCAACCTGATGAAGATGGGATCCTAAAAGAAGGGGTGAAACAAGACAGCAGAATCACTCTACTCAATGGATTTTCTCTGGCATCTGAAATCGTCAATGGCGCCGGACTCATCGGTTCCTTTGAAAAGGGTCCATTGAGATATACACATCTTCTCCAGACTGAATATCAGGAGATTGTTAGAGGTAGAACAACCTGGAAAGAGAAGCTGCCACCCATGCCATTTTCAGCTTAGCATTTAATAAAAAGATTACTACAAGGGGTTTAGCAAGGAAGGGGGTCGGTCCATTATGATGTGCCTTGAAATAATTTTATCTGTAAGGGCACTAGTGGATCTGCCTCTGTCCCCAGAATTTTTTCAGGGGTCCGCTCCAGTATTCCTGTCAAGCTCAAGGAAGATTGAAATAAAGGTGACAGAACACAAGCAGTCATGGATTGTTGCCGAAATAAGTGGGTCAAAAAGGTGAGGCGGTGATTGTGAGAAATGGCTCTAAATTGAGAAGTTCTAGCGATTACCTCTGTTTCCGTGTCAGCAAGTTTGTACCATAGAAATTAATTGTTGTAATAAGTTGAGTCTAGTAACACTATTAACAGTTCCTAAATCCTAAACCACAAGCTGTACACGATGAACAAGTCAAGCAAAATTTATCAAGAACTTGCTCATTGATTGAACAGACGTCAAGTTCAAGCATAACTCTGTTGAAACTTCCTACTAGCATTTAGCCTATTTAAATGCCTATCAACATGAATAAAAGTGAAAAATAGGAAGAACAAGAATTGTGTTCTTCATCAACTCTTCACAATGCATTTGCATGAACATACTACTAAATATTTGTTGTTTCTTCTCAATTTTGAAGGATGTTCTGATCAATAGTATACAAACCAAAACAACTTCCGGAAACAGGGAAAGCAACATGAAAAGTAAGATCAGGGTTGTATAACATAGAAGGTTTATGCTTCGATAAGTATTACATAACAGAAAAATGGCTTCACCATTTGCTATGACATTCAAGTGCAACATTGGCATATGCACTGAATAAATTGAGATGAAATAAACTGCACTGGAAGAAGGAAAAATACAGGTAAAATTAAAAAATGACTAGATAAAAAATTGCCAATTGAAAATATTGGCAAACTACGACTCAAGAGCTTGATGTTAGAAGCATTTCCCACTACCTAACAAGAAATAATTAATATTCTCTGCTCAAGAAACTGTGATCCACTAACCTAAGGGAATAACCATTTACAACTTATAAAGAGAGGTATTTACAACACCCGATGAATACCCATAAGAGCACGAAGAAATCAAAGAATAATGTACCACATGGCCAAAATCATCGTCTCTTTCTACACAAACTCTTGTATGACCACAAAATCAAGAACGTTCCTAGAACCACTCCAACAGATGTCCAGAACATTACCAACCATAAAGGCATAGACTTAGGGTACAGGCCTGTTAGACATTACAATAAAAAATTGAAGCATCAGTTCAACAATACCATAAAAGTTGGTGAAATGAGATTAACTTGAAACCAAATCTCTTAGTTGATAAAGTGAGAAAACCTACCATGTCCAAACTTGATGCAAATTAGAAGTTCAATAATGCAAATAGCAAGGGAAAGCCAACAAAATGCTCCAACCTTCTTCACTGGTTTTCTGGAAATTTGATAATATTTAATCAATGTCAAGCATGCACAAGTGAATGCACATACACACACACACACACACACACACACAGAGAGAGAGAGAGAGAGAGAGAGAGATACAGAGACAGTGAAGAAGCATACCTGTCTTGGAGGTATGTATTGTACTCACGAATTGTTGGTATTGCGATTAGCCACCACAAGATCAATCTATAAATGATCACAGGGTTTCGAGGAGGAATCCAAAGACAAAACTTTAGGAAAAAGGTGTTAAGCTCAACCGTCAAGAAGACAATGCAAAGACTGAGAACTTGAATAAACCGCCATGGACCAAGCAATGGGTGCCATTCATCTTTATCCCACTGTGCTGGTGTAAATTGTCCCAACGTTCGTTTAAACTGATAAACAATCAATATCATCAATTTTCATATAAATTTTAATAGTTAAGGTGACACAGTAATATAAAAGTTAAACATTGAGATGAGTGCTAGCACAGAAGTAAAAAAATAAATTGACAAAAATGTGTTCAACTTTAAAGGAGGCTAGAGTTCAAAATAAATATTGTGAGCACTAGCTTTAAGTTTAACACACAACCCACATAGATCATGCATAGAAAAATGCTGTTCCTCAGAAAAGGGAAGAGAAATAAATCTTGTCAAATCACTTTGTAATTGACACAAATTAACAATTGGGCTCTTAAATCTGCCAAAATGATTTTAAATTAACAATTGGGCTCTTAAATCTGCCAAAATGATTTTACATTAGTAACATATCAGCAATCATCAGGTTTACTTATGAACCACTATAAGCCACTTTTACAGAGAGACAAAAGGAAACCTGATTGGTTTACAGTTCTGATTAAGGAAGTCTATGTTATTAATGATACAATCTGCAAATGATACCACGCCTCGAAGTAGAACTGGGCTCAGTTCTCAAATATGTTACCATGGTACCATTATGCTCAAAGCCAAAATGCTGATGTTTCACTTGCAAGCCAGATATGTCTTTAAAACAATAGTAATCCCACTAATCATTTAATATTAAGAAGTTCAAAACATACCTTCCCAAAGATATTAGGCTGGCGGCTTATACCAACCCACTCATATGTTTTCCCATCAAAGTACCTAACAGTATGCATTCCCGCCCAGATGCCTGCAAAGTTTACCAAATGAAACTTGTCACAATTGATTGAAACAATAATTCAAAACTTTCCTCGGAAAAAATTGAAGTACATGAATAACCTATATCAAGCCATATAAACAATAAATGATAAGCTGCAGGAAATGATACCAGCATTATCGAGCAATCAAGAGTATATATGACCTTTTTCTCCATATAACCTTTGAATGCATTACAAATAACTAATCGAAGACACAGGTCCTCACCCAACAAAAGCTTGACAGTTAAAACTACAGCACTGATACCAGCATGAATTTCACAATCATGTATGGCAACCACTTCTGAACTCACAACCAAAACACAATTTTTTCCCTCGTATGAAAGTTTGTCAACATAAAAAGTACAAAACATGCACACAAAAACCCAACAATGATTATAATTTTAAATAAAAAGAAGGGCCAAAGCAATCTCACCAAACCAATTGCAGATCAAAATGTCCAGAATTATACTGTCCCACCAGCATTCATTGAAGTTCGGTAACATGTGGCGGAAAGTAAACTGAAAAATGACAAGAAGAAAGATAATATGACAAACAATTAGCGACCTTAACTTTAATAATAGTGCACAAGCTTAAGAGGGACACACAACAGCAGAAAACCCATCCCATGCATAAAAGGGAACACCAGAACAAACTACATGAGTTTAAAGTCAACACACTGACCTCCATCAACTCAAATCCAATTGACAGAACCCATAGAAGTGGCTGATTACGGAGCAATATAGCCTTTCCCCACCATCCAAAAATATGTGCTAGAACAAATTCATCAAAAAGTGTTTCCTACACAGAACCAATTAAATCAGACGTCTGAGGTGATTGTCTATTGCAATGAAAAATACCAATGCCATAAAAACAGCCAAAAGGAGAAAAATGAGGGTAGACAGTCTGTGAAAGAAGAATTTCATACATAAACATTCTTAAACCTGCTCGTGGGGTTTTCGGGCACATAAATGCGACAATCAGCACCATATGACCTTTCTGGAAGTTCTGCATCAAGTCATGCAAATGAATATTAAGAATCTCATTTATGCAATCAATAAGCCTAGCCAATCTCATAAAAAAACCTTTACCAAAGATTTCAAATGCATTACAATTGTAATAATGAAAATAAAAAGGAAAAAGCCAAAAAAGTATTATTGTTGAGCTCCAAAGTATTACCAACACCAAGATCAGGATGGAGAAACTTCATGAACTGACGAGCATCATCACGCTTCTGCGAGAAAATGAAAGCCACTGTCGGTAATTATTGATTCAATTTCAAAATCAGCATAAGAGAAAGATAAGCAGAGCAGAACTCATTCAGTGGTCTATGATTTTATACATGATTCAGTTATATATAGAGTGTAAATTTATGATGGCACCTGAGTTTATCCCATTAATATGATTTGAGATTTCAAGAATGCCAACCAAACAAAAAAATTAGATAGTGCACAAAAAAAAACAAAGTCAAGAATAATACTCCAGTGTTCAAGCTTACAGACAAGACACAGATAAATAAATAGACACATATAGATGTATATACTCATACATACATGAAAATACTAACACATGAAAAAAGACAGCTTTAAAAAACAACAAACCTGGAAAAGTAAAAATGTGAGAGCTACAAGGTAAATGACAGCCATTCCATGAACTAAACGCCAAATAGCAGGATGTGGTCTAATGAGAACCCTGTAATCAAATATTGATTTTCACAAGTTAGAGCACATCGCTAGCAGTATGTAAAAAACTCAAAAGCATAAGGCAAATTCAATGATTTTCATAAGTTTCTATATTCGGACTTTCGTGAACATCAATTTTTATACCAACAAAACACTCCTGAAGACATACTAAAATATTTGAGTGTTGACTAGTTCATAAGAAATAAAACTACAGTATTCAGATTCAACAACTTACGTAGAAGGTGCCTGCAGTAAGCAGTAAGCAAGAAAAACTGCAATCATCGCCCATACACCCCTACAAGAAAAAGCAATGACATGCTTTTAAATTATTATACTTAGATGCATTAAAGATAAATTGCTCAAAGAAATAACTACTTACAAAAAGGTTACAGGAACGCACCTTTTGACAGATGTAACAAGATCTCCAGAAGCAGTGCTTTCAGGATCAAGAGCTCCACTTGCCCAACTGGTAACCGTATACAGAACAAAAATTAAGAAAATAATTGTAATTAAAAGATAACAAAAAAAAAAAAATTGTTAAGATACTACAAATAGTTAAAAATAAAGATTTAACCTTCTAATATTCTGTATAATTACTTGAGTGCTATGCACTTTGTCGAGAAACTTAATAATAATTATCATTTTCCATCATTACTACATCCTATAATCTTTCAATAAGAGATTATATAAAGCATTATTTAACTCAAAGCACAAGACAAAACTCTATCCATATCAGAATACATCAAGTTGGTATACCATCTATAAGTTACACCCACCACGAAAACTGTTAATCCAACAGAAATAAATACAAAAACTACATCAAGTGCCCATTGTATCTCAATGTCATAAATAAACTGTTTATTGTCATCACACTCACATCAAAAAGCATGCACCGATAAGCAAGAATGAAATGGTACGAGGCTTGTATGCCCATGCTGTCCACGGATCTAACTCATCACCAACACTAGATAAATCAGAATCACCATTTTCTTGGACAGGATGATCGTTTCTTCTCAGTCTGCTGTGACCATTAGGCTCGCTGAGCCCCATGTTTATGAGATGCAAATTGATCACTGCAAATCGAGAAGATAATTAAAACATGTAATCTCTGTTACAAACAAAAGCACTTCCCAACTTATTAACCAATAAGGATAACCAAATAAGGTAATAGATGACCTAAACCAAATAAGGTAATAGATAATCTAACCATTTTTTGTTAAGTGTACAAAACAGTAAATTTGTGAAATATACTATTTTGTGCAAAAGCAAGATAGAAAATAAACAACTATTTTATTAAATGATGAAAGTGTATGTAGGTCCAACTAAATATGATAAGAGATTACATGATTATAAATAAATAGATAAGATTATCAAATCATAGAGAAGCACTGTCACAATGTACACTTGATTGTCAAAATCAAACAAAAAAATGCCACCATGCCGAAAAGTGTCACTGAACAGTTATCTTTTAACTTTAATTGAAAAAAAGAAAAAAAAGAAAAAAAAAAAGATATACCTTTACTCCCGTTGACGCTGCCAATAAATAATTACTTGTGAATGAAAAAAATTTAAGTACAGATTCTAGAAATCTGTTACTATAGTCCATAATAGCACAAAAAGCAGTTTACAATTCTAGCAAAGATATATAGGAAAATAATCAACAAGCAAAAGCTTTCCCCTGATGAAATCAAAACACATTAGTAAATACTACAAATAGTCACATGGTTCTTACAAAAACTTATAAATCTTATACATTAAAGATGTAGTGCATAATCTAACATGGAAAGTATAGTAAGCAAAAGTTTTTACATAAAGAATTTCCTAAACTAGTATGATACTTAATAAAGCAGTACAAATAATACCAATATTTTCACCTCAGATCTCAACAGTCACACATACAATCTACAAAAGGTATATATCAATGTAGGATAGAGTGGTATAGCTTAATCAGCAAAACTTTGATGTGAGACAGTCTAGATCTTCATAGAATACTAGTAATTTTATCTAGACACAGATTACAGTGATAAAGCTAGGGACACAGTTTAAGTACCATTATAAGTGAATTTCTACATCATGCTTTAAAGGTAATAATTTTATGTACAAGTCCATCAGCACAAGCAGGCCCATCACCGAAAGTGAAAACTACCAAATAAATAAACATATATATTTATGTACATATGTATTTCCGTTCTATGAAATTCTAAAACTTAACCCATACAATAACTAGAGTTGCAATAATAGGTCTGGTGCTTTATCTCACAGCCCTGACCTGATATTAAGTATTTGTTCTTTTAAATGCGATAGATGTTACCATAAAAACAATAGGTTCCCACAAGAAATGTAAATCCAACCAATATGTTTTGCATCAAAGTGTATAAAGCCGGCCATTTTCAGTGAGATGGCTTCTAGTAAACTTCAATAATTCACCATATTAACCATAAAACAACAATAGCACATCCTAACAAATCAATGGACCCTACATATTGCTCGACAAGAGAGGCCATTACTCCATAACACTCCATATGATCTGACAATCCACTTCCTATAGGCTCCCAACAGATATATACACCATAATCTATCCATCACAAAACAAATTTTCAAATGATTACATCGATGCACACGAATTATCCTTCAAATTTGAATAGCTAGGAATTAGCTCTCACTCTCATTCAACTAAAAAAAACTACAACACAACATAGAATTATTCTTAATTTCAAATAGCTCGCAATTAGCTCCCACTCTCATTCAACTAAAAATAACTCCAACCCAACATAGAGACTCAAACTTTCTGGCAAGATTCAAAGCATTTTCAAAACCAGGTAATATTTCACTTCCATTAATAAATAAACTTCTTAAATATATTAAAACCCCACATGCTTCGTCTAGCTTTACCAGCCTGGCTAAACTTGCCACAGCTTTACATCGACAAAATGAAACCCACATAGCTTTCAATGGGTAGAGCTAAAACCAATCCTTAAAACTCACGGAACCCACTCACCTAACTCCAAATTCCGTGGTCTAAAATAACTGAAAATTTCTACGCAAAAAGGTGAAATAAAAAAAGCACTAATAACTCTAAAGCCAAAAGCACAACAACTAACTCAATTCCTTCTCAACGTAAAACACTACAGCGAACTGAAAAAATCCAAGAAGAATAAACTTACATTACATGCAAATCACAAAGTTTATTTAAAAATTAACGCTTTGATCATGTACCTGCCAAACAGTAAAAACCCAACACCACGTTTATGAAAACAAACAGAAATTTAGTAAGCAAACACATCACTTAAACTTGCTTAAGCTAATCTAAACACACAGAAAAAAGCACCAATTATCATAAAAAATACTAAATCTCAAGCCCCTCAAATTCAAAAATAACTCATTGATTGCATGTAAAGAAACCCCCAAAAAAATATTAAAAAAATATATATTTAAAAAACTAAAAAGCAACTGAACCGATTAAGAGACGGAGACGAAGAAGACAAAGAAACACAATGAAGAGGCAAAGGCTAAAACGTATACACATGCATACAGAACAGAAGTAGATATACAGAAGAAAAAAATGAATTGAAAAAAAAAACAATAAAAATAAAAATGAGAGGGAAACGAAGCGGATAAAAAGGTGGCTCAAAAAGGCAAAACTTACGTAGAGAGATTGAGTGAGTGAGAAGAGGCGTAAGCGTACGATCGTGGCCGTCGGATCAAAGAAAGAGAAGTTAAGAGAGAGCGATACTGAGAGTTGTAATAATAATGAGAGCGAGTTAACGAAAAGTTTCGAGCTTTAAAATCTTGAAGGGATTGCCGAGTTTCAGAGAGACTAAAAATTTATGAATTTATATAACAATAACTTCTTCTTCAGGGGTTACTTTTATCGAAACTTTTTCTTTTTCTCTCTGTCTTTTTCTTTCTTTCCTGTTTTTCTTTTGTGGGTTTAATTGTTTCTCGGTTTCTTTGCTTTCTGCTCTCTGGGGGAGCGGCGAAAAGGAGGAGTTCGAGAGGGGTGAAGGAAAGAGAGAGAGAGACAGACAGACAGGCAGAGAGAGAGAGTAAATGGTACGACGGTCAAAGGGAGATTTTGAAGATGTTCTCAGATACGTGTGTTTGGAAAGAACGAAGTGGGGAGGGAGAAATGACGAAAATGCCCCTAACGAAGACGGGTCCTGGGTGAGATGCGGAATTTACTAATCTACCCCTTTTGGTGGGTGGATTAAATTTAAGGGTTTTCTAGATTATGATTACGGAATCTAAGTAAGGAAGGAAGAAGAATAAAGGGAGAGATTTGATTGAGATTTTGGAATTGACTAAAGGGAGAAAAGGTTTTGAAGATAATTCTACTTTTTTTAATTTAATTTTTATTTTTATTTTAAAAGAAAAAAAAAAGTCGTTTAAAATTGATATATCACGTTATCAATGTGACCAGTTGATAAAAACCAGTTAATATTATACTTTTTCATAATAGGGGTTTGGTTGATGTTGTATCGTTTGATTTAATAACATTTACTTTATCATTATCCTATATTCCTATGTAATCAATAAAAAGATACACACACGATAAATGTTTGAAATGATATGGAATAAATTAAAGAGTGAATAAGAATAATCAACTTAATTCAACGCATGCTCGATAAATAGGGATGATTGATGGAGCAATGAAAGAATAATGTCACGTCAATTTGCATATAAGAGATCGATATGATAGATATTCCTTTGGAACCTTGATCAAAGTTAGGGATAATGAATTTGAAAAAAATGGTTAAAGGAAGATGCTATAGACAAGTGAAGATGAAGAGATCAAAACAAATCATGGGAAATTAGATGCAAAAGGTATATATTCTTTTATGCCAAAAAATTTTAGAATTAATTCAATCAATAAAATTTAATTAATTTTATACCAAAATATGGATGATAAAAACAAGCCCCTATACATATATAGAATCGGGTCTGTTTACGCACATCTTAACTAATCTCCAGATGATATTAATGTAATAACCTATCGCTATAATTCCTCACTTAAATCATGGATGTTTATACGATAAAAATTTTGTCGAGCCGATAGCAACATAAAAGTATTCCTCTTTTCTATATATTTAAAAAAAATAAAAAAAATGAGCATTAAATGGAAGGTGATCACTGATCATTAAACAGGGGTGGTAAGAAAGCATTAATAGAAAGAACAAAAATACTATGAGTACTAGAAGTAACTGAAATGAATGGATAAAAAAATAAAAGTTAATTATTGTGAAAGTAATTAATAAGTTGGAAGTGAAGTGAAAAGGCTAAAAGGGACAAGTCAAAAGGAATAGCGGGGGACAGAAGAGAATAAGAGAATCATAGGGGTACCAGAAAGTTATTACAAAGTTTTTCACAAAAATAAAAATTAAATTATCAAGTGATAGATGATGAGGTGTACGGGACCACTCCAGCCAGTCAGCAGCACCCCACACACTCAATACTTTCTCGGTTTTTTTTTTTTTTTTTTTTTTTGGTCTTGATTGATTCTGATTTTAATTATATTCTTTAAGTAATTATATGATTTAGTTTGGTGGGATTTTTTTTTTTAAAATAGAGGTTGAAGTGTTTTAACACAAAATATGATCGTTAATCGTATTAGTAAAAGAACTGTAAAAACGTATCATGGTTAATATGAATCCAGTTTTAGGTATTTGAAATATCTAGATCCATATTAAAGTATGTCTAATTTTCAGGGTCACGAACCATCTAACAAGATCAAAATACCAATAATTTGATGTTGTACTTTCTTGTTATTAAAAATTTTAAAAATGAATAAGTTAGAAGTGTTTCGAGACAAAAATATAAAATCATATTTGTTATTATTTTTTCCGATAAATATCAAACTTTGTAAGAAATATTGAAGGGTTTTTCGAAGATACATAATTGTATTAATATATCAACATAAAATCTATGAAATCATAATAAAAACGTAAAATTTATAATAAAAACATAACAGAAAGCTGGTAAAAATGTAGTTTGATTCATATTTCGAATCAAAACCTATCATTCCTTTATAGTTAGGTGAGATCTTTGATCAATAAAGAGGTAACTTTATGACAAGAATCTTATCATAATACTATTTAATTAAGAAATTAATCTTTAGTTAAACATATGATTAAAGTTTGAACTTCTTTTTCTTAGTAATTTTGGTCAAAACCAGTCTTTTTAAATTAATTAGGTAAGATTCTCAATCATTTAAGAGGTAACTTTGTCATAATAATTTTTATCATTAAGTAGCTTATCATAATACTATTCATTCAAGGTTATAATCAATCATTAATAACCCCAATTGGTCTTTACTTTAATATATGATTAACTTTGAACTTCTTTTACATAAATCTTAATTTTGGTCAAAGAGAATAAAGTAAATCATCATTCCAATCCTTTCTTTTTATTAAAAAAATAAAAAAAAAATCAACTCCAGAAATGTTAGACTCAAAAGGCTAGGTTTTTTTTTTTTTTTTTAAATAAAAATAAAAATATCATGTCGAATTGAAAAAATGATCTCCAATAACTTATATAAACCATTTTAATCGACCAAGAATTTTTTTTTTTTTTTTCAACCGAAGTATTCAGGCTATCTTACGCGCACCTCGACTAATCCTTGCGAAATACTAGCACAACAACCTATTGTAATGACCATCCACTTTAATCGCAAACGTTTAGATGAGAATCGAACTTGAGTCATGCGTCTATCCACACTATCTTTAATTCGCCCTAATTATTAGAACTGTCGGTGACCGACAGGTAGAAAAGTTGTTAGACCATCGAGTTTAATAAGAGAACCAAATTTTCTTTAAAAGTTTTAAATTTTTTTTTTTTTTTAATAAAAAATGTGTAAATAGTGGAGCATATTTTTCATGATAATGAATGTGATAAAAACCATATGCGAAAGAAATAATATTTTTTAATAAAGGTCGCCCACCTTTTTGTGATTTAAAGGCAACAACAAAATAGACCACAAGCCACCCTCATGAAGAAAAGATAGAGAGAGAAAAAGCCAATGAAAGACATACACATAGAGACAATATTTGTCAACCCATGAAATCTCAACCTCAATAAATAAAATAACTACTCATCAATCTGCCAAATTCTTTTTTATTATAAGAGTAAGACTACGCTTACGATTGTGCATATCGAATAGACATCCCGACTAACGTGGGCTGCAACATGGTCGAGATAGAAACTATCCACATCATACTCTATGTCAATCGAAAGTCCATTTGGTATGCATAATCGATAAGTTTAGTATCTCCTTATTATAATTACATCATGCTTATTAAAGTTGTGTAGTGAATGTGTATCCGACTACGATNGTAGAGCATATTTTTCATGATAATGAATGTGATAAAAACCATATGCGAAAGAAATAATATTTTTTAATAAAGGTCGCCCACCTTTTTGTGATTTAAAGGCAACAACAAAATAGACCACAAGCCACCCTCAAGAAGAAAAGATAGAGAGAGAGAAAAAGCCAAAGAAAGACATACACATAAAGACAATATTTGTCAACCCATGAAATCTCAACCTCAATAAATAAAATAACTACTCATCAATCTGCCAAATTCTTTTTTATTATAAGAGTAAGACTACGCTTACGATTGTGCATATCGAATAGACATCCCGACTAACGTGGGCTGCAATATGGTCGAGATGGAAACTATCCACATCATACTCTATGTCAATCGAAAGTCCATTTGGTATGCATAATCGATAAGTTTAGTATCTCCTTATTATAATTACATCATGCTTATTAAAGTTGTGTAGTGAATGTGTATCCGACTACGATAAGAATTGACATAAAGCATCTTCGTTTGCTAGTTGTGTATGTATCCGTTGCACAAATATCTTCCTCCTATTTGCGTTCTAATTAATTTGATATTTTACTTGGGTTGTTCATAAATTTACTAATTACACCTATTTGTGCGGAAACAAATACACATTCAACTAGTCAATGATATGTGCATGTATGTCATACATATTGAAGTAACACATTCTCCTTAATCGGTACGTGTATATATCACACGTAGTGATATAATACATCTTCATTAATAGATTATACGAGCATAAGTTGAACAAAAATAACGATAATACAATAGATACACGGTATATGC
Organism: Pistacia vera; assembly: GCF_008641045.1. Lineage (NCBI taxonomy): Eukaryota > Viridiplantae > Streptophyta > Magnoliopsida > Sapindales > Anacardiaceae > Pistacia > Pistacia vera. Next base: position 41,272 of record NW_022195062.1, on the reverse strand, counting down.
TAATATATGCCTACACGTGTCATACTCGTTGATGTGACACAAACCTTCTTCCTTATCTTGCAATTAGTTTGGTATTTTACAAGTGTTGTTAATTAATTAATTAATTAATTAATCAACCAAATAATTTAGAAATTAAATTTTGTTTCTCTATCTCTATTATCTCTCTTGGGAACACTACCCACATGGAGTTCTGATTAATGTTTATTTGTAGGGTCAAAACCTGAATAAATGGATGGAAATAAATGAGAAAAAAAAAATACAAAAAATTAATTAATTAATTAGGGGTTGGTCCAGCTTGGGGGAATGAAATTTTGAGTTGTTTTATGTCTAAGTGTGACCAATAATTATGAACCAAGGGCTCCACCCTTACGCTCCTTGTTTGGCTATGTGGCTCCACTTGGGTCACCTACTTTGTGTCCAACTCATTTGCACTTGGTTGAATAAGATTTTTGCCATCTTTAACCTAATTTTAATTCCATTTTGAAATCATTTGATGGATCAATCAATTAAATAAATGAAATGGGAATATCATCAGTTGAGCTCATACCAACCGATATCTTGATTAATAAGTAGGGTATTATACATTATTTTGATAATGTTATTGTACCAAATCAATCCTCCTCTCATCAGTGCCGTTAATAATTGCTTTATAAATCACTTGTACGTGGTTTTGATAATAATTTTACGTCTTTATAATTCAACAGTTAACTGGAATATGATATAAGAATTTAAGATAGAATAAAGTCTTTATAAGAATCATCGTTTCAACGACGTCAGTCATGCTATCAGTATTTGTATTATGAATCACTTGTATGAAGTAACTGAATATTTATGTAGGGTTAGTTTACAATACATATATGTAATTCAAGGGTTGATTGTATTTAAATCTAACTGTTTAGAAGGGATAACGCTATTCGGAAAATAATAATAAATGAGTAATTTTAATTGAGATTTCTTGAAGACCAAAAGAATGAGACAAAACATTCACTATTTGGCAATGTGGGATAAGCTTTTGATTTAAACCCATCAAAGATCTAACAGTGATCAAAGCATCACATCTAATTGCTTTTTCCCTTAAACCCTAAAGTTTCCCAACAAAACATGACTACCCAACTTAAAGTATTTTGGCCTATTAACTTTGTCATGGGATTCACAAAACTGTGGCCCAAAGAGGGCCTGCCCCTCTTTTCCAGCATACCAAATAATCCACACATTAAACCTCAAAAAAGCTCAAAGGGGTCCCCTTAACACTGGTGCCAATTCCAATTGAACATGTCAATTTTAGCTTTGGTCAATTCAATCCATCCAACACCCCGGCAACGGTAAATTGTCGCGACGAGGACATGTCCGTCGTCGTGACACGGCTGGCCTCACATTATGTCATCAACACTTGATCCTAGTCCTAATCCCACAGGAGAATTTGTTACCAACAAAGTACAATTTTTTTTTGTTGAATGAAGAAAGATGATGAAATTCCAGACAAAAACACATAATGGAGTTCGCATATCTGACTTCAATTTCCTCTCTAATACCCAGCAAATCTTAATTTAATTTAATCAAGGAATTTTTTATTTTTTTTTCTTTTAAATTATGAGGAATCTAGACATGAAAGGAGCATACTTTCCCAGCCTGTCTCATACACATATGGTGAGATTCCACTCTTTTCAAAATAATTTTTACCCAATCAATTTGGACTAACCCCATCACCAAAATCGATGTTGCATCAAATTTATGTTATTAAATAAAAAAATAAAATAAAAACAATGGTCACATGACAAGAAATTTTTATGGTCAAGGGGATGGGTTTATTTATGGTCAATGAAGGAAGCAATTTTTGTGGTGAGATTCAGAGAGTGAGAGAAGGTTTTATTTTATTTTATTTTATAAAGTTTGATGCCTTTATAGTAGAGGACAAAAAAATTTAGTATTGGAAAAGAAATTCATATACATTCAGTTAATCAATTTGTGGTTTTGATCTCTCTACCAATTTTAGTACTTACATTCACATGTATGAAGTCAACCTTAGTCACGGATTTGCTTAGACCCATCCCTGCTTTACAGATTCATTCACGTAGTTGAATTAATTACACATGTCAAATGGGTCAATCCAACTCACAACCCCTGACAAAAACGCGTTTAGAAAACTACCGTATAAATTTAATAATATTAAACGTAGAAATAAATTTTATAAAAACTTATATACAAACACTCTTTCATTCGTTTTTTGTTCATTCGTTTTTTGCCGCGTTGATTTGTATAACAATCTTTGTAAAATTTCTTTCATTCGTTTTTTGCCGCGTTGATTTATATAAAAATCTTTGTAAAATTTATTTATACGTCTAGTATTTAGAATTTGATTAAACTAAAGTTTAATTGGACCAAATGAAGCCCAATAACTTAATGATGTGAGAACCTTTCTAGAGAAACTGGGCCGACTTTAGCCCGATCCAGTGAAATGTACAGTCGAAATGTATCATTTTGTTTCGATCCAAACAACTTTGTGTTGAACTTAACCTCATGACATCATTAATTGAACAATCAACTCCTTTTTTTCATTTCAAGTATGGTCAAGCTAAAAAGTAACATCCATTAAGCAACCAGAAATTCTATTTATTCTGCATCAAAACAATGGCTGGCTTGTCATGCTAGTAACACGCCGTGGCGTGTTACCTGCCAATCAGCAAGAGTAAAAAATCCTGCATATAATAGTTCTAATTTACAAGGGGAATCCTCTCGCTCTGTAAGCCATTATATGCACCATTCACATGGATAAGAATTCTATGTAACAAATCGAGCACACACTTCATGAGAAGTGATCGTTTTTCGACATTAAACACACAATTCCATCAGTTACGACGTATTTGGCTTCCAAGCCTCCAGATGATTTTGAAGTTGTAGTAAACCACGATTATATGTGAGTTCAAAATGAGGTCAAATTTCCGTCTACCTTCCTAAAATCATGTGCAGAGTAGTATTTACGCCAACAGCAAGTCCTAATTCATCTGCTGTCACTGTATACACCACCAGTTACTGCCAATCATCCGCCCCAAAAGAAAAAACATGGGAGGAAAAATTAGATTAATCCAAATACCTTTTAACTTCTTGTGAGATTCAAGACCATGTCCACATGCGGGTAGTAACATAGTCGAAGTCAATCATAAAATCTCCCCTCAGCAAAATCGATCATTAACATGAGGATATATTGTCGAGATAAGTTTAGCTCCTCCAGTGGAAAATGCTGTCAAACTTTTTTCTTCTTTGGAAGGTGAGATTAAGCATCCACTGTTTTTTAGTCAAATGTAGTTACAGTCAGCTGTGCCCATTGCTTTCTGGAAAAGCCCTCAACGGCAGACTCGAGGGTGGTGCTGATTCAGTAGTGATCCTTCTTGCTTTTCTTCAGCAACAGTGACATTTGATTTATGTATTCAACGCCAGTATGGGTTCCTCCCATTAGCCACTGCAGTGCCTCGGCTGCGGCCTCTTTTTCTGCACTCTTCTTATTGTTGCAAGGCTGACCTATAATTTGAATTCCATTAAATTCCACTGTAGATCGGAATTGGTTGTTCTTCAATTGTCTCGTTTTGTAGGTGGGGGCGGCATATCCTGCCCTAGTGAGCAATGTTTGGAGCTGACTCTTAGAATTATCACCCCCAGGTCCACTCTCTGTCCTTGGAATCAAAGTTGGCTGTGTTGCCACAGGTGAGGGCTTGGGCGACATAAGCACCTGGCGGCCAAATACAAACCTTCCCTCACAATGATCATTTGAAACAAGCAATCGAACTGCAGATAGGAGGTCATGATACATGTGCATTTCCATTCTGGGATTGAGTAACTGGCCATAAACAGGGTCAATTAAAGCAATAAGTATGGCCCAAAGACAAGCAGAAAAGTTATTTCAAATTTATTTTCATAACCGTGATTGGCACATATCAATGAAAGTGAACCAAAAAGCAATCAAAATGGCGCTACTATTAGCAAGTGGTGGAATCCAACCAGCTCATCAACTGTCCATTCAAGGATTCACGTACCTTTTTTTGAATCAGTTCATCAAGTTCTCTCCTTAAACATTGATATATATCAGAAACAGCAGGTTCCATGAAGAATTCCAAATATCCTCCCATCATTTTCAATTGTCCATCCTGTTAAGAAATCGTATAAATCAAAAAAATAATTACTGAAAATAAACAATATAAGATACAAATAGAAACGAGATTAAGTTACTAGACGGAAAAGAAATACTTACAGCATCTCCTTGAAAGATGCTACCACCAAACAGAAGCAGCACTGAATCACAGACAGCTGTTGAATCCCTAAGAAAAACAGAGTTCACTTTTATCTTCTCGTTGAAAACTAGCCAGGGGTATGGTATTTCAGATTCCCGAGCATTGATGGAATTCTAGGAAAATAAAATGAACAAGCTATTAAAACAAGACAGAACCCTGACTAATATATCAATGTATTTAATCCAGGAGTTAATATTAGTAGGAAAACACAACAAAAGTTCGGACGGAGACGCTTACAGAGTATAGAAGCACCTGGCCATCTTCCATGGTTTTCAGTGAAAAGGACTTCACATTATTCTGTATATGCATTTACATTAGCACTCATACATTATAGAAGTAAACTAATCATATATTGTTTGTCAGGTGAAAAGAAAGGGAAAAAAGAGAGTTAATTAAGCTTGAAGTATTGAAACAATGGTCACAATTATCTTTAGTTCCTATCCTCTTTCTATTCTAGCTATTAAAAGTCAACTTCCTATTGAATTAGTATGTGCAGGCTCTTTTAAGCATAAAACAAAATGACTCCATGAGATGAAAAAAGGACATTAAACACCAAAAAGATTAGAGAATAAGTAGATTCCACAAAAAAAAAAAAAAAAAAAAAAAAAAAAGAGAGAGAGGATGAAACCTTGGCAGACATGAAAAAGAAATGACTCACCACAACAGAGCAAATTCCAGGATAAAGACCATAACAAATAACTGCTCGGATGAGATGATCATCATAGCTCCATGCATTGCACATGGTTGTGTTGCAATCAGCGAGACCAGTATCCTTGAGCAAAGAGAAAAACTCATCTCGAAGAGAATCTATAGCTTTCATTGATTGAAATGAGAGAAAGTTTTTCCAACAGTAGTCATATCCAGCAAGGTCTCTTTCAGCAGCTTTCCATCCCTCATAGGCCCGAACAAGTGCAAGGTGGTCACTATGATCATGGGAAAACTGAGATTTTGCAGCCTCAGCAAGCTACAAAGAGAAGAACAGATTCACTGACTGCAGTAATTACTTAAGTATTATAAGCATAAAATTTTAGATCCATATAAGCAAGAAATGAAACCAGATATTAAATTTTTTGAGTTTTCTGATTTTAAATTAATATTTAGGATTGTACCGAAAAACTATTTTGAATAAATTTTCAACCGAATGAATTTTCATAATATTTCTTGTATCCTTAATTTTCAAAAATAAAGAATTGTACTTAAATTCTCTATCAAACAGTGCCAAAATCTCTCTCCCCAATCCTGACCCAAACATACAGCACGTAACCTTTATCTAAACGTATGAGATGAGATCACTTACATCCCTTTTGTCCACTGGTGCTAAGAAAGGATCTCTGACACTAAGGCCAGCAACAATTGTTAAAACTGGTTCCAGACATTTAAAGATAGCACCTAATATGAGCATCTTTCCAAGTTTAGGCTCCATTGGAAGCACAGTCAAATATCGACCTGTCATGTGACACTTAAGATTTATGACACAAAATACTCTAGAAACATAGCAGCACCAGTCCAAGATCATTTTCCCTTACCTAAGGCAGTCAAGTCTTCATTCTGGTCCAAGGCCCCAATGATTTTTAGATACTCAATAGCATTTTGGACCTACAGGCAAATTTCAATTAAACAAAGTAATGAGATAGACATGCAAAAGATTTCACAATTAAAACTAAAAAGAGAGCAATAAACAGAAGCACTAAATATATCTGAGAAAAAGTAACATTCATGTAACAATATGAAGATGGAAAAAAACTATCAACCCTTACAGCTAGTAACTCAGGTGACTGCAGAGCCCTGGATAGGAACTCAGAAATACTCCCAAGATTTAAACTTTTAATTTGCAGGCACAGAGATTGCAAAGGCGTCCTTAAAATTTCCGGTAGCTGATATTCTGCAAAAGCATCATATATACACCTAGGATAAAGATGGTAACATTCTCCAGGTTGAACACGGCCAGCCCTTCCTCTTCTCTAGATAATATATAAATCATACAAAAGAAACATCTATTAAATAAATGGAACTGATTAAAAATCAACTAGTGTATAGGTCAAATCATAGAAAAAATTTCAAAAAAGATGCTAATTGTTAGCGCTTGGTATTACTTAAAAATAATAACAGTCTTCATCAAACAGAAAATGCACATATATTATCACAGAGATGAACTGATGCAGTATAGGAAAAAGATTTTTTTTAAAACAACAAAGGTACCTGACCTCATAAGCCTGAGGGAGAACAACTCAATAGAAAAGAAAGTAGACAACTAGATACAAACAGATCATAAATGCCTAAAGCAAATGTGAATGAATTACATTGCAAGATGAAAAAGATCTAACTTTTGAAATAATAAGGACCTTACTTGTTGAGCAGAAACCTTGGAAATCCAAGAAGGAAGCAGACAAGAAGTGTTATTCAGTGCATCGTATGATGTCTCCTTTGCCTTCCCGCAGTCAATGACAAAAACAACATCATTAATGGTGATACTTGTCTCAGCTATGTTAGTGGCAAGCACTATTTTCCTCACTCCACCTTCAGGCTCGTCAAATATTAAACTCTGTTAACATTTCAGTCCTTTCTTAAAAATGGGGTTTGGGTGGACAAAGCCAAGTAAAATATCAATTGAAATTGTCTATGCAATTTTCACATACACTACATATTCAAATGCAGAACTGAGTACTATACAACTCCACAGCCCAATTATATAATGAAAATGAATTGAATAACAAGTTCACCTGCTCTGAACTAGCCATGGAACCATGGCAGGTAAGTAACAAAACTCGGCTTGAATCACCTAATATAGGATGAGCTTGTAGTTTATCCTTAAGAGAATTTATGTCATCCCACCCAGTCATAAAAACTAGAACAGCACCAGGTCTTTCTTGCTCACAAATATGGGATAAGAGGTATTCAATGAGATTAAAACCAATACAATCAGGATTCCAACATGACAATGACTCCTGAGTCTGGCAGCTATACTCCTTGAAATTGGCCGCTCTAAGTGCATCCTGATTGCATGATTCCGAACAGGAAAGAAGAATCAAATGAGGAATTTACAAAGCATTAAAGTGTCAATAGTAGCAATATAATCTTTGCATACCTCAACAGCAGAGGCAATTTGGCTCTTCCTCTTTCTTGGTGCTTGTTTGCTCATTTTCCACGTTTTTTCTTGACCATAATCATCAATTTGATTAAATGGGGTCAATCTGTAACCCGTCATTTCCAAAATATTTTCCAGAAAATGAGTTCTAACTGGGTATGTGAAACCCTGAATTAGACCAAAAACCAGAAATCAGCACACCAGATTTTGCAATCTGAAACATATTCCACAATAACATTGAACTAAAAATCTTTTTTTTTTTCTTTTTTTTTTTTTTGGTAGAAAACAATAGAATTAAACGATAAGAAAAGTAATGCATCACACACAAAAAAAGAGTTGACAGATAAAAAAAGGTTAAAAGATATCTTGGATGAAAAAGCTTTCCCCTATTATTGTAAGAACCTAATCCAAGACCTATCCTGATGAACTTAAGATAATTGATCGAGTAGAGCTAGTAAACCACAACTGAAAAAAGAACCCTTTTCTCTCTTCATTTTTTGACCTCTCACTTCAAGGAACACTTCAGACTATTCTGAAAGCTTAATTTATATTAGTTTTAAGAGAAACCAGTTATCATCTGCAATACCCTATTCATCCTCTCCTCATGGCCAAAATAGAAAAACAAAAATAAAAGGTTTATTTTGCAAACTCATTTGAATCTCTCTTCTGAGCAAAAAATGTAGGTGACACACATAGCGATCAAATCCAGCCCATCACACACAAGGTAGCCAGCTCGGTGAACAGGCCTCAGTCAGACTGCATTTCTCATTGGGCAGGATGGGACAAACAGCCTACCCATATAACACCATCACACACAAGGTAGCCAGCTCGGTGAACAGGCCTCAGTCAGACTGCATTTCTCATTGGGCAGGATGGGACAAACAGCCTACCCATATAACTCAGAGTTCTGGTTGTCCAGAAAGCTGAACAATGAACTATAGAGTTACTCTATCTTGACCTAAACCGGATAATACAAGGATTATCCTAGTAAACTAGTAGGCTACACTGACTTTGGGATAATTTTATCAATGATACCCCATTTACACAATAGAAAACAATACTTCAGACACATAATATCTGCTGAACATGTAATAATGTTATAAACAATAACCCTATAAAATTGTTCCAAAACTTCAAAAAGGAACTCAATCAGGCTTTGCCAGGCAAGTTTGATAAGTATGAAATTAACTATGATTGTCATCTTCTCTTGTTAAACAAAGTTCTAGTAAAGGAAGAGTATCAGAGATTCCACCAACAGAGGATATCCTCAAAAGAGACCGAATTACTGAATGTCTGTTAAACTCCTTTTATAGCCACCAGGGATCTTACCTATGGATATGTAGATCACTAACTACCCATTCAGGTAGACTGTGATATATTGGGATGGGGATCTTTTAACCTAAAATTTTGACTTCAATCCCTATATTATTCATCCATTCATTCATCAAAATTAAAAGTTTAAAATTAAAAGTCAAAAAGTAACATTTAATTTGACAATCAAATCTCTAACCACTAAGATTAAAATTATGAAAGGATCAATATTTAAGTTTTTTACTTCAACTATCCAAGTTAAAATTATATATATATATATATATATATATAGCACTCAATGGAACATATTCACAGATGTAACATCAGCTGCTCACAGGCATTTAACTTTACCGGAATGTGAATTATCATAGCTCCACCAAAGTAGGATGAAAAAAGCTCTGCATCTAGGGTTGCACTCATCAGAATCAGCTTCAATTCTGGCCGACGAGGCAAGATATCTTTAAGGACAATAAGCAGAAAATCTGGCATCAAATGTGTATCGCTGTGAGAAATTACAATCCGTTAAACCCAACAATATAAACCTCAAATTAGTTGACACTTTACCCTCATTCATTCCACGCTCATGAATCTCATCAACAATAACATGAGTTACACCTTTCAAATTTTTATCAACCAGTAATCTTCTCAACAAGATGCCTGTGGTGCAGAAGAGAAGATGGGTATCCTTCCCTTTCATGCCCTCCAGCCGAACTTTATACCCAACCTTTGCCAAACAGAAACAGAAAAAAATTACTTCTAATATTTTGGAAATATTTATTATTAACAAAGACAATAACTTGGTCAACTATTAGGTGAATTGTTATTAATTTGGTTAAATATCAGTTGATTTGTTAATACTTTAGTTGAGTATCAGGTGATAGTACTTCAAAAGGGACTTACAGATTCACCCAGTTTCTCCCCCCTCTCCCAAGCAACTCTCTCAGAAACAGAAATCGCAGATATTCTTCTTGGTTGTGTACATATAACACTACAAACAGCACCCTGAACAGATTCTATTTCAGACTCTAATATGAATTGAGGAATTTGTGTGGTCTTGCCACAGCCAGTTTGACCTGATATAATTATGACCTGTAAAATTTTCAAAAATCATGAAAAAGTAATGAGAAGAAACAAAACTTCCTCATCTTAAATAGAAACACTCCAAAGAATGTTAGCATGAAGCAACAATAAGAAAATTCTGACGCACCTGATTTTGTGAAATGGCTGTCAATAGGTTGTCCTTCTCCTTATAAGCAGGAAGACTTCTGCGGAATTCAAGCATTTTTCTACCATCTGGAGATTCCTACAACACGTTAAAAAATAAGATAATCCAGGTCACAACAATTCAATTTGACACCCTGATCATAAGTATGTTTTAGAAACTAAAAATAAATAAATAAAAAGCTTGTGATTCTTAACAGAATCATTATTTTAGTATCACAGCAAAATAGCATACAATACTAATAAAAAATTTGTAAGATTCACAACCAAATCAAAATCCAACATTGAATCCCCATCTATCCTTAATAGAACATGCTTGTGGTGATCCCTACCAAAACCAAAGAAAGTGAAACTAGCATAAATTTTTCTACATAAAGTACATCATCCTCCTGCAACAATTAAACCAAGATCACCAAAAACCTTAGAAAAATTGAAACAAAAAAGACAAAAGCAAAACATTAAACAGCAGCAGTCTGACATATGTTGTAAGCAATACTTCATGCAAAGTAACCACCCACATCATGCTTACTTCTGAATTGAGAAAATAAAAATTGAATAAATGATGCAATAATAATAATAATAATAATAATAATAATAAATGCAATTGGAGAACAGTGGAAACTGGGAACTGTTCCAGAAAATTGTATGGGCAAGATGAACCTGCCAAGCTTGCTGCTGATCACGCAGTTGTAAACTTCGTCGCCGCAAAATTTTATCCATGACAGACTTACTGGATACTGGTGGATCTGGTTGTTCAAAAAGACCTTCTTCAGTAGCAAGACTACTACTACTGCTGGACCTCGAGATGGATAAATCCACAAAGCTTGCCTTACTCCTGTACTTTTGAGAGAGGTATTCGCCGAGATAGTAATCAATTCCTCTTAGCAAACCAGGAGATAAGGTCACCTGTCAATGCTTAAAAGCTTCAACAGTGCATTACAGCATATATGTAAAAGCACTAACACTTGGGCATTCAAATTATTTCATAAGGTTGATCAAAAAAAAAGGTGAGCAAAAGGGGGTAAAATAAAAGAACTTATCTTTTCAAGATAAATTCATAACTTCATTGTTGAGTGTGAATAAAAACTATATTTAAAGAGAAAAAGTAGGGATTCGATGAAAAGAAACTCCAGGAAGATACCTCCCTCTGTGGCCGCCTATCATCCAAATCAAATCTGTAGTTTGGGAGTGGGACCTTACTAAAGACAACAACTTTTGCATATNAACAATTAAACCAAGATCACCAAAAACCTTAGAAAAATTGAAACAAAAAAGACAAAAGCAAAACATTAAACAGCAGCAGTCTGACATATGTTGTAAGCAATACTTCATGCAAAGTAACCACCCACATCATGCTTACTTCTGAATTGAGAAAATAAAAATTGAATAAATGATGCAATAATGATAATAATAATAATAATAATAATAAATGCAATTGGAGAACAGTGGAAACTGGGAACTGTTCCAGAAAATTGTATGGGCAAGATGAACCTGCCAAGCTTGCTGCTGATCACGCAGTTGTAAACTTCGTCGCCGCAAAATTTGATCCATGACAGACTTACTGGATACTGGTGGATCTGGTTGTTCAAAAAGACCTTCTTCAGTAGCAAGACTACTACTACTGCTGGACCTCGAGATGGATAAATCCACAAAGCTTCCCTTACTCCTGTACTTTTGAGAGAGGTATTCACCGAGATAGTAATCAATTCCTCTTAGCAAACCAGGAGATAAGGTCACCTGTCAATGCTTAAAAGCTTCAACAATGCATTACAGCATATATCTAAAAGCACTAACACTTGGGCATTCAAATTATTTCATAAGGTTGATCAAAAAAAAAGGTGAGCAAAAGGGGGTAAAATAAAAGAACTTATCTTTTCAAGATAAATTCATAACTTCATTGTTGAGTGTGAATAAAAACTATATTTAAAGAGAAAAAGTAGGGATTCGATGAAAAGAAACTCCAGGAAGATACCTCCCTCTGTGGCCGCCTATCATCCAAATCAAATCTGTAGTTTGGGAGTGGGACCTTACTAAAGACAACAACTTTTGCATATAGATGGCTGTCACAAGTAATACAAAATCAAAATCCCATATCAATGCAAAAGTTTGCACACTAATCAGAGGATCTACTGCAATAAAGCAAAAAATACCTATACAAACCCATGCTAGTAGCCAGAGCTGATAGTTGCTCAAAATCACATCTATCCTTTTTCTCCCTTGAGATCAACTCTTGCTTTGACTTGTCACGTAAAAACGCAGTTAACTTCCTTCTCCACTCCTCCATATTATTAGAGGGGGAAGCACCCTAGAAACATAGCAAAAGAACAGAAAATAACCATGAATATTTGTAAATATCAAACATGTAAATCTGAACATACATACAAGCCACCACTAGTTACAGAAAGAAAAAAACTAACGAGTGCTGCTAGATTGAACAAAATTTACCAGAATAAAAAAAATGCTTTGCAACTCAGAATTACATAAAAAAGGAACATAAATATGAAAAAAGATACTCGCCAAGTTACACAGCAAATGCTTATCGCTTTACTTCACAGTAAATTATTCGGAAAAAATTATCTAAAAGTGATTATTTGAAAAGTTAAACTACATTATTGAGTGAATGTACTATAACACTGTTAGTACCACACCTATAATTGAGATAAACTAGGCTTAGTTTCAGGGTAGTAATTGTGTTACAAATGCAAGAAATGTTAATGCGAACAACAAATAGATTGAAGTTAAAGAACAATTTGCACAAACGAAGTCATTAAAGTAAATTTTCTAACTACAACACTCCAAGAATTAATAGTAAAAATGTCTAAGGCAATGTTACCCGAATTAAAAACTACATTATTCTGTCTAATGTAATGTTACAGAACTTTTGAAGTTCCATTCATCATCACAACAATACAAAAAAAAGAAAAAACCATTTAGAATTGAACTCAAAACCAGTTAACATCATCCTCTCTTTTTTTCTTTATTCATTATTAATTTTATTTCTCCAACAAACTCGTAGAATAAATGTAGCTAGTTACCATCTCTGTGTAAAGATAAAATGGTCTGCAAATTCTCTTAATTCATACCACCAATGACAGTCGAATTTTCCAGGAAACACAACACAAAATGAATCAACAACAAACAGTCACACTCACCGGTAGTAGCCACGTGTCAAGCTCCCGATCAGAGCCTTCCTTCGACACTCCGTCACTGTACGCTGAAACTGAATTATACTTCAAACTCCTATTATTATCATTGTTATTTTTATCATGGTGACTATTATTATTATTATTATTATTATTATTTTGTTGTTGCTGGTTTTTTAGTGTTGGAGAGTGAGGAAGCGAAGGAATTGAGGCGCGACTGGCGATGACGGAGCGGAGACGGTGGTGAGGGGGAACGTAAACGGCGCCGTAGGAGCGGGGAGGCCGATCCTTCATGACGAGTTTGGGAGGGACTTGGGAGAGCGGAGAGACGAGGGGCATGCGAGGTCGCGGGGAAAGAGTACGGTGTCGTTTAGGAGGATTTCGCCGGGCGATTTGGATTCGGGAAACGTAAAGTTTTGAGTTTTGAGTTTTGAGTTTTTGAGTTTGAGTATGTGTAAGTGGGTAGGTGTTCGAATGGATCGCGTGTGTTCACGCGCGTATAATTTATATTCCAAATTTAGCATTCGAAGTTCATGATAAGTACAATTCTATGTGACATTTTTAATAAGGATGAGCACGGGTAGTAGATACAATCGGAATCTGTGAGTAGAATTGTAATCAGAATTAAAATCTATCCAGAATCAATATTATGCAGGTAGATTTCAGTTCCATTTTTTTAGAACCGATACTGTGCGATTCTGATTCTAATTCCTATATGTGAAGGAATTGGAACCAGAATCGAAACCTAAAAAAAGAACCTGCAATGAGTACTCGACTTGAAATCTGCTTGGAACTTGTAGCAGGTACCTTGTTTTGGAACCTAGGCTAAAATAAATATCTGTGAAGAATAGAGGGTTTATTGTAATTTGACATATAAAAAAATTTAAAATGGAAAAAGTTAAATTTTTACAATAACCTAATTAAATAAATATACAATTATACTTATTATATATAAACTACACCATATAAAAAACTTTAATAAATTATAATATATTAATATTAAAGTTTTGATTAATTAAGTGTATAATTAAAATTAAGACCAATTAAAAGTGTTTTGATGTTATTAAAATAATTATTTATTGATGTTATTAAAATAATTATTTTTAAATAAAATAATATATTTGATTGAATAATAATATAATATTCAGTTATTTACTTCAATTATCAAGTTTTAAGTATACCATTACATTATAGTTAAATGATTACTTAATTAATTATAAGTTTATAATATTACATTAATAATTTAGTATATTATTTAATTAAATAATTAGAAATTTAATTAATTATAACATTATAATATATATTTATAGTATAATTACTTAATTAATTATAACATTACATTATAAACAAATGATTACTTAATTAAATAGTTACTTAATTAATTATAACATTTCAGTATAAATATTAATATAATTAATTACAATGTTACATTAAAGATTTATAGTATGATTACTTAATTCATTATAATATTACATTATAGTATGATTACATAATTAATTATAGTATTACATAATTAAATGATTACTTAATTAATTGTGACATTATATTATAAACATTAATAATTTACTATATTAGCACAATACTTAATTAAAGTATTAGAAATTTAATTAATTATGATATTAAATTATAAATTTATAGTATGATTATTTAATTAATTATAACATTTAATTATAAACATTAATACAATACTTAATTAAATTATTAGAATTTAATTAATTATAATATTAAATTAAAGATTTATACTATGATTATTTAATTCATTATAACATTATATTATAATTTAATTACGTAATTAATTATAACATTATATTATAAACATTAGTGATTTCTTACATTAGCATAATACTTAATTAAATTATTAGAAATTTAATTAATTATAACATTTTATTATAAACATTAATACAATACTTAACTAAATGATTAAAAATTTAATTAATTAAAATATTACATTATAATTAAATAATTACTTAATTAATTATAACATTACATTATATTATAATCAATTAATTAATTATAACATTACATAGTTAAATAATTACTTAATTAATTATAAATTTATAACATTACATTATAAATATTAGTAATTTACTACATTAGTACATTACTTAATTAAATGATTAAAAATTTAATTAATTATAACATTATATCATATATTTATAGTATGATTACTTAATTAATTATAATATTCTACTATAAACATTAGTACAATACTTAATTAAATGATTAGAAATTTAATTAATTATAACATTAAATTATAGATTTATAGTATGATTGTTTAATTAATTGTTTGTGTTTTTTGTTTTGATTGATGAATTTTATGTGAATTGTGATGAATTGATTGAATTTAAATGTCACCTAGAGATTAGAGGATTTATGAGTCACACTGGATATAAATGAATGAGTAATCAAAATCTGTTAGGGGTGTATTTGTAAACTTTTAAGGTATTTTTGTTATTTTTTAAACTAATAGGAGATAATTGATTTTTTACAGGGTACCAAGGAAAAGAATCAGAACCTGTATTTTAGATTCTAGTTCCTTGAATTTGAGAACCTGCACTGTGCGGTTCCGATTCTGGTTCCTTTTTTGGGGAACTTACACTGTACAGTTTCGGTTCTAGCTCTCCTAAAAAATGCAGGGTACCTGATACCGCTCACCCTTAATTTTTTAGATAGAAAAAGAATGTGAATTATGCATGCATATATGATCAGTCATATCACTTACATATGAACTTATACATTCATGATCAATCGATCTCATATGAATTTGTATTACAATTAATTAATTTTTAAATAAAATTTTAATTATAATTAATTATGTATATTTAATATATTATTATATTATTGTGGCCGGTTTTCTCCTTCCTCACCCCTTGTTTTTTGGTATAATTTTTTTTATGACGAGAGGTGTTCAGATCAACTTATACGCACCTTAACTAATCTTTCGATACCGTAAAACTATCGGTTATATAAGAACTCTGATGGCTTCGATACCGTAAAACTATCGGTTATATAAGACTCTGATGGCTTCCTCTATTAGCACACAATGAGAGACCTAAGAGTTCTTATCTAACCATTAGACCACCAGAGAGAGTTTCTGAGCATAATTTTCCTATTTTTATTTTGAATCGAACTTTTTCGAAGATTTTCTTTCCAATGCGACCAGGTTTTTCCAAGTTCCAACCCCGCTTGATTTTAATGCAGACTTTTTCAAAGATTCTCTGTCCAAGGAGACCAGGTTCTTCCCAATTCCAACCCTGCTTGGTGTTTCACATAGTATTTAACCCTGCTTGGTTTCCGTCTGATGGAACCAGGTTTTTTCAAGTATCCAACCCCACCTGGGTTCCATTGGTCCGACGAAACCATATTTTTTCGAGTACCCAACCCGACTAGTTTCTGTCCGATGGAACCAGGTTTTTTCAAGTATCTAACCCCAATGGGACTAGGTTTCTTTGAGCATCCAACCCCAACCCCCACCGAGGTTTTATGCCATCCTAGCTGGACAAACATTAGAATTATCCAGCTCCAAAACCCTAGGGCCGGGGCTCGTCATCCACGGCCCGCTGTACCGACGGGATTTTGCAATTCTAAGTTGTTGAACACTTGAAGCATTTATACAAAATGCCAAAAAGAAACCATTTCAAAACTCAGAAAATCCCAATAACATTAAACTTAAAACATAGAAATACATAGATTCCTGCTTTTACTAGCCCCTTGCTTCTTCTCCTGGGTTACAGTTCGTATAAAACCTTTTATACTCACAGGTATTATTCAAGCTCTCTAGCCTTGAGAAAAATAAACTTAAAAACCTTATATCTAATAATATTAAGTCTTCTTCTCACAGCATCAAAACAGCTAACAAGAAAATTGAAAAAGAAGAACACATCTATGCATCGATTGCCTCAACTTTTGGCTCATTTTAACATAGCATTTTGTGGACTTTGGCTGCTTAGTAGGTATAGCCCTTGACGAACATTCCTTTCTTGGCTTCATCGCTTTCACCAGCAGCGGAGTACTTTCCGAGTTGCGCCAGGGAGTTTGCCTTTGCACGAACCAAGAGTGCCTTCTGGGCAGCTTCAATGTTCTCGGGACGACCTTGCCATGTCTTAAGGACAGTGTTCTGCAGTGCTCGTGCGTATGAGAAGGACACGTGCCATGGGTTGGGGGCTTGGTTCATTGCATTCAAGTTCAGTGTTGCTTCTGCTTCAGATTGTCCTCCGGACAAAAACTGAGAATTAAACATAACAAAAAAGGGTTATCAGTCAGGTCTTGCGAATAACACTTCAGTGAGAGAGAATTGATTAAGGTTTTGAGATGTTTATACCATGATTCCTGGAACTGCTGGGGGGACTCTTCTCTTGAGCATTGTTAATGTATATTTAGCAATGGTCTCTGGAGAAGCCTTCTCCTTATGTTCGGCGCCTGGTGTAACCATGCTGGGCTTAAGGAGGATTCCCTCAAAAACGACATTGTTTTGGGCCAAGTAGAAAAAGACTTCTGACCATACGTTCTCTGCCACTTCAAGGGTCCTCTCAATTGGGTGGTCTCCGTCAAGAAGAATCTCAGGTTCCACTATTGGCACAAGACCATTATCCTAAATAAAATCAAATAAAGAAAACATAAAAGTATTTTTAAGTTACTCTAATAAATAATCCAACAAGGAAAAGAAAAATGAAAGGCCTTAAGATTTAAGTATACCTGAGAAATGGCGGCATATCGTGCAAGTCCCCATGCAGCTTCCTTAACAGCCAGAGCAGAAGGACCACATGGGATGCTAACAACTGTCCTCCTGTATATTTCCATACAATCAGAAGCCATGACACAGAAATTTGAAAAAGTAAATCAACAAATAAACTGCTAACTGACACAAAATTCCATGTAAACTTTACAAGGCAGAAACTGATAGAGATTATAAATGACTTACCACTTGGCAAATCGAGCACCTTGCTTGTAGTATTCAGCAGATCTTGATGCCAATCCATCCAAGCCTTGGCACCAAGATTCATTGTTTGATCCCGGTAGGGGAACCAAACCCTGAAAAACAGAAAGTAGAGAACTCGATAAATACCCACAGTACAAACAAAAGAGAAATCTTCAATCGAGAAACTATACAAAATTATTTCTCAAGTTAAAATCTTGTATATTCCATCCAAAACACACCTTGTCAACTTTAATACCGGGCACAATGTTCTCTTCACGCAAGCAGTCCACGAACTTCTTTCCATCTGTAGTCGATTGGTAAAGTGTTTCCTCAAAAAGAATGGCACCAGAAATATACTCACCAAGACTGGGTGTAGTCAGCAAAAGTTGTCTGTAAGCCTGTCTGTTTGCCTCAGTGTTGTCCAACCCAATTGATGCCAACCTCTTCCCACAGGTTGCATTTGACTCGTCAATTGCAAGAATACCATGACCAGGTGATGCAACAGTTTTCTACACCCAGCAAAAAGAAAAAAAAATGTTTTAGCAAAATCTCAAAACTTCTCAGACCAACAACACATACTTTACAAGTAACATAAGCTTGATTTCTTCACCACATATATTTGATTCATGGGTCATACAACAGTACCACGCTGTTAATATTACTGGACCCATATTTCGATAACAAGTAACAATATTTTTGTTCCATAGAACAATATTTCAGTAACCATATTACGACAGAAATATCGATTTACGATGACTAAAACATTCTTATATGTAACCAAAACATTGCTACTCATCATCAAAACATCGGTTTGGTAACATTACCAAGAACAATACCCTAGCAAACGCCCTAATTGATTCATTTCTTAATAGATGACAGAAAACCAAAAACTATAAAAATCAATTTAACTTCAGAATTTTATAATCAAAGCCTAAACAGGTTCCATTGAATTTAAAATTTTTTACTTACAGGCTAGTATAAAATCTCAACTGTTCATCTAATTCAATCAACGGTTACAATTCAAACACAAAATTTGAATACTCAATAATTTTTTCAACTCTACAATTCTCTAATCCATTTATCATAAATAAATAATAATACAACCAAATTATTGTTTTAACAGCAAAAAGATCTAATTTTTATCCCAAAACCAATAGAACAATCAGAATTCAAAACGATCGAACAGTAACAATCAACACCTGAAATTTAAATTCCAAACAAGAACGATCAGATATAAAGCATTAAAAAACAAGTATTAAGACGAAGAATAGAGAACTGACGGCGGTTTTGACGAGTTCATCTGTGTAAGAACCGGCGCGGATCGGGAGTGAAACTCGGCGAGTTGCTAAACGAGTCGAGGCAGACGATCCGGATCGTTGAGTGAAGGACTGTTGGCCGATCCATTGAGAGGACGCTGCGTTTAGCTTGGCGAAGCTTGCACATGCCATGGCTGATACGAGAAAACGATTTTCCGGGGTCTGGTGGGGGCGATTTATCGGGTTTCGGTTTCGGGAGTTGTCACGCTCTGTTATAAATCTTAATGAAAGTGAAATAAGACAGTGTTTTTCTCGGAGAATCCGCAGTGGGGATTTTTAGTTTTAATAAGACAATAAACGTGCGACAATACCAAACAGACCTTAGCTGCTACTTGAGGAACTACCACATTGCCCTGCTGTAATGACCGTTTTGTCCTTTTTCGATTTCAGTTTCAAAATAATTTGAATAAATTCAATTGTTTGTTAATTTATGATTATTGATTTATCATGTAAATATTTAAATATAACAAAAATTTCAAGTGGAGAAACAATTAGGGGGCATTTCGGTCATTATGTCATGTAATGTACGGAACCCTTGTAATTATCAAGTTGTTTGGAGTGTCTAAAGTTTGAAGACGCCAAGGGAGGAGCCGAGGAGGGTAGGTGAATTGACCACTTGCACCCACACCTAACAATTTGATAACTACCTTTGAGATCCACCCCCTTTCTCTTTCAAAAGCACTTTTGGACTTATGCCCAACAAGCACTTCTTTATTAACAACTTCCAACAACTTAAACATACAAGCACTTCTCTTTTATACTGTTTCGAAAGCCCAACACTTTCTCTTTATACTATTTCGAAAGCCCAACGAATCGATCATATGAATATGTAAAATAGATAAAATGCCATATTACCCCTTTTTCAACAAATATTATTTTGAGAATATTATTTATGTTTAAAGGTGTTTTGATTGACAATGTAAAATCTAGGTTGTGTTCTTTTATAAATTTTGTGTATCTGTTTATCTGAAAACACGAAAAGTGAAAACATGTTTAACCGTCAATTAATGGAATATGTTAATAAGATTACAAATTTCTTAAAATTTAAGGGGGCATACTGTTTAAAAATCTTAGGTTTACCTTCATTTGTTAATTTTTAAAATTTTATAGGTGATAAATTTTAACTATAAACTAATTTTAGGTGACTTTTGCTAACTTGTCTGATATTATGGTGTCGACCTATGTATAACTTTGAATGAATAAGATTAAATAAAATTCAGTGTTTGTTTCCTTATTCCTATCATATCCTATTCGAAATACATGTTTGTTTCATTATTCTTAAGATCTAATTTTATTCTACTGAACTCAAAATATTTATTTTTTAACCCCTTAAGTTTGTTAATTTAACTAAACATCCTCAACAATAAAAGTTTAAGTTGACAAAAATGTAAGATTAAAGACTAAATTTACAGATCATCATCCTCATTATTCTATAAAATGCGGAATAATTATTTGCATACCTATGTTGGGGCTTGGTGTAATTCCTGCCATTGTTGTTCATTTTCACAAAAGACTTAATTCACTTTAGGATTTCCAGGTGTTTTTCTCATACTCACAATTAGGGAAACCAATCCCTAATTATATAATCACCACCCAGGACCCCAAGTGGTTACTAAGGTGGTTACCTCAAGTTACATCCACTTCCTAATGGAAGTGGATTGTAACTGCCCATAATTAAGTGGTAGTTAATGGGCCATTGACATTTTCCCACTTGGCCCATTATTTGCCACATGATATTAAAAAGTGAATTGACTTTGATGTATGACCATACATAGAACTTTAGTTCACTCTTAATGGGTTCATCGCATCCATGATAAAAGTACAACTCATGAATCATGGCGGTATAAACCTTATTACCAAAACACTCTCTTCCATGCATTACATAAATTGTTCGTTTTATGATGAGTGACAACTAGACTTTATAGAATTAAAATTTAATAATTTATTCTTGGGTCAACTTTATTGTCTTAAATACAATAGGCATCTGTCATTATCAAAACAATATGTATACACAAAATTAATAACAAAAAACTTCAATTGAAATCGTCAAGTTTACATTTGCAGAATTATTAACACAGTGATTTATATAAACCCATATGGCTTACATGAGCCACAAACACCTTGGGTGGAAGACCTTTGGTGAAGGGTCAGCGATCATATCATTTGTGCCAATATGTTCAATCGATATATGACAATCTCGAACATCTTCTTTAACAACAAAATACTTTATTTCGATGTGACGACACTGACTTACTGAACATGTGTTGTTAGAGAGGCGCACAACTGTTATATTATCACAAAATATTTTTATTGGTTTTTCTATTGATGAGAGCATCGTTAAATTTGTGATAAACTGTCTTAACCACGATGCCCGAGAAACTGCTTCATAACATGCTACTACTTCAACTTCCATTGTGGAAGAAGCTGTCTTCGGCTGTTTTACACTACGCCAAGAAACTCCTCCTCCAGCAAAGAGAAATATGAAGCTTGAGGTAGACTTTCTTGTGTCTTGACATCCAGCATAATTTGAATCTGAATCTGAATATCCAATTAACCCAAAGTCATCAACATACTTATAGACAAGCATGTGATCTTTTGTCCTTTGAAGATATCTCAATACCTTTTTTACTGCTGTCCAGTGGATTGGACCAAGATTTTGTTGGAACTTACCCAGAACTCCCACTACATATGAAATGTCAGGTCTTGTGCAGACTTGAGCATAATTTAGACTTCCTATTACAAAAACATAGAGAATATTCTTCATGGATTAACGCTCTAAATCAGTCTTCGGACATTGTTCAAGACTAAGCTTATCTCCTTTAATAATAGGTGCTACACTTGATGAACAATGTTTCATATTGAAACGCTCCAAAAACTTTTCAATATAGCCCCCTTGAGACAGTCCTAAGGTCTTTAATAACCTGTCTCGGTGAATCTCTTTGCCTAAGACATAGAAGGCTTCACCCATATCTTTCATATCAAATTTTTGAGCTAGAAATTGTTTTGTTTCATGTAGCAATCCAAGATCATTGCTAGCTAAGAGAATGTCATCCACATATAGTAAAAGTATGATAAAACTACCTTATTTTATCTTGATGTAAATACACTGACCAGTTCGATTTTTTATAAAGCCAAATGTCGAAATAGTTTTATCAAACTTTAAATATCATTGCTTAGAAGCTTGCTTCAGGCCATATATAGAACTCTTGAGTTTACAAACTAAATGATCTCCTTTGTCTGAAGTGAATCCTTCAAGTTGATCCATGTATACCTCTACTTCTAAATTACCATTTAGAAATGCAATTTTGACATCCATTTGATGTAACTCAAGATCATAATGAGCTACTAATGTCAAAATTATTCGCAAAGAATCTTTTCTAGATATCGAAGAGAAGGTTTTGTGATGATCGATTTCAGTTCTCCAGTTATAACTTTTGGCTATAAGTCGGGCCTTGTATCTATCTATTCTACCTTGTGAATCTCGTTTTGTTTTATGGACCCACTTACACCCCACAGTGGAAGCATTTTTAGGTAGATCAACAAGATCTCAAACCTGGTTTAGTGATGGCAATAGACCGGGCCGGGACCGGGTGTCGGGACCGGGTACCCCTTGGCCCCGGCCCAAGCCCGACCTGATGACATAGGCCCAAGCTCGGCCCGAGCCCGTCATGGGTATGATAGGAAAAGCCTAGGCCCGGCTTGACAGGCTTTTTATGACCTCAGGCCCGGCCCAAGCTCGCATTTTTTTATAATGTCAATTTTTAAATATTAATAAATTTCAAAATTATTTTTATATTTTTAATTTGAGAAACAGTTTTTAAATATTAATTTATTTTTGAATACTTACCAAATATATAAATAACATTTGACAAAGTGCATTCATCCATTTTTTTAGTATAACATAACTATAAGAGCAACAAACAAATTGAGACAGTAAAATCTGAACAAATACAAAACAATAAACTTTATCACAAATTTCTAAGTTGTTGTCTCCTTAAGTTTTGCAAGCTCTAGTCAGGTAAGTCCACCTCTCTGCAATTATAAAATATATAAGAAGCACCTCTCTGCAATTATAAAATACATAAGTAGCATGTAACACATGAAAGACTAAATATCTAACCAATTGCATACCTATTCTTTGTCATCATAATTCCTCTTCTTCGTCATCAGTGTCATCAAAAAATGTCGAGCATGATTGTTGACCTAATAAGAATGCAAAATATACATTAAAGACAATAAGACAAATACGTTAAAGAAATAAAAAATATATATTAAAGACAATAAGACAAATATGTTAAAAAAATAAAATTTTTATATAATCACCTTTTATATCCGCCTGTAACCAATTTTGAACACACATCAATGCTTCTAATGTATCTGAATGAAGTTTGTTGCGATGTGGGCTTACTACCTTCCCACCCGTGCTAAATATAGACTTAGAAGCCACTGTGGAGACAAGAATATCAAGGATGTCTCGAGCAATAGAAGAGAGGATTGGATATTTAGGCCCAGTTGTCTTCCACCAAACCAATATGTCAAAGTTAGGAGTCCCAGGCAAAAGTTTCTTCTCTAAATAAAAATCTAGTTCTGACTTTCCTTCAACAACATTTGATTCTTGTGCAATATACATCTCAAAGTCACTAACGGCCCATCGTCCTCACTACAAGGAATATTAGTCTACAAAGAAGGTGCTGCATTGGGAGGTGGTTGACTACTTCCTTGCTTCGATTGGTACTGATTAAATAAATTTGATAATAATCCTTGAATTCTCAGAATATGATATTTACCATCAACTCCATAGATCCGAGGAAAAAAATAATCTAACGATTTCATTTTGTATCTAGGATCTAAAAGACTCGCTACCCCCAAGACACCGTGAATCACATCCCAATACTTGTTAAATTTTTCAAGCATTTTTGCTGCTATATTCCTTATCAAATCATTCCCACATCTGAGCCAATTAGACAATGCAATTCTAATTTCACAAACTTTTGGGAAATAAATATTAGATGTCGGATATTTTGTTCCAGAGAACAAGTTTGTGGCAACATAAAATATTTTCAACTTTGAACAAACTTGTTCTACCAACTCCCATTCCTCATCAGTTGGCAAGCATCTATATTGTGGCTCACGAAGCTTTAAACGAAAAAACACATCTTTGTAAATGAAAGCAGTTTCAAGCATTAAATAAGTTGAGTTCTAGCGAGTCTTACAGTCAAGAGCCAACTTCTTTGTACTTTCAATGCCTTCTTGACGTGCTGCTTCAACAAATTTTTGCTCTCTTTTAGGAGATGCTGACCAATAAGCAACA
This sequence comes from Pistacia vera, assembly GCF_008641045.1. Lineage (NCBI taxonomy): Eukaryota > Viridiplantae > Streptophyta > Magnoliopsida > Sapindales > Anacardiaceae > Pistacia > Pistacia vera. The sequence continues at coordinate 16,684 of NW_022195062.1, read as the reverse complement.
CTCTCACAGATTCTTACAATTGCTTGTCCAATCACCGATAATCCATCTTGAACAATTAGATTCAGAATATGTGCACAACAACGCATATGAAACAATGAACCACGTAACATAAGTGAGGCACTTGGAAGTTCGTTCAAGATATCTTCAACAACTGCATCATTGGTGAAGTAGTTATCAAGCGTCAATGTCGACAACTTTCGATCAATATTCCACTCATAAAAGTAGTCCATCAATGCCGCAGCAAGCACATCTCTAGTATGTGGGCAAGGCACATATACAAATCTACAACATTAATATACATAAAAAATATTATTAATATAGCTAGTATTTAAAAATAAGAATGATAAAACCTTAAAAGATAATACCTTATGAGTCGACTTTGTAAGACCCAGTTGTTGTCGATAAAGTGCGCTGTGATCGTCATATATCCTTTGTTTTGATTGCTGGCAGTCCACAAATCCGAAGTGATAGCAATCCTACTCCGGTTTTTGTTTAACAATTTCATTGTCTTCTCTTTTTCTACATCATACATCTTGAATATGTCTTTCTTAATAGCGTTTCTACTCACAACCTTAAACAACGGTTGCATGTTGTTACAAAATTTTCTAAACACGTAATGATCAACCATGCTCAAAGGATATTCATGTAGAACAATCATCATTGCTAGGTCCTTCCTCACCGACTCTTGATCAAGTTGATGCGAAGTTAAGGTCATTTGTGACTTTGAACTTGAATCCTCTCCCGGGGTCATCGACAGAATCTTCTGTGATACAACTCCATACTTTCGCCTTGGACAAATTTTAATATGTGCATGCAAGTGCCTTGTCCCGTTTTTGGAACCACCAGCAAGTTGTTTACGACAATAGTTACACTCTGCTTTATCCTTGCCATCAACTTTAACTTTCTAGAAATGTTGTCATACAACTTATTTTGTCCTTACAATATTGCTGCAACTGTCAACATCATTAAGGGGGCCATTTTCTTCATGTGTTTCTTCCTCAATATCAGCAATTGGGGATTGAATTTGATTACTTCCAATTAGATCCGGAGTCGACAATTTTTTCGATAAGTCAGAAGGTAGATTCATCTCCTCCTCTAAGCTTTTTTGTTTGCCAAGTAAAGAAGTTTGAATTGACATGTTGAAACCTACAAAAAATGAACAAAAAGTATGAATATCAAATAACATTACAAAATAAAACTAAAAGAGATGATATATCATATTAATTTGTTAAAAAATAATATTTATCATTAAAGTGGTTAGCTTTAGACTTTAACGAATTGCATGGTCTACAATGTCCCAATTGTCAATTATTTAAAGTATGGACAAAATTTTAATAATCAAATAACATTGGAATTTATATAAGTCGGATAATGACTTCCTTATTTTTTTCAACTGCACCCTCATACTTTTAATATCAATATACTTATTGGAAATTTGATTATTATAATTTTGTCCATATAATCCTTACTTATATGTACAAAAAAACTTCTGATACGTTTCTGCTACATCTGAAATTTCACAAAAATTTCATTTACCAGTATACCAAGTCTGTTAATTAGATGTTTGTTCATATTATTGACCACTAACTAAAGAGTCTAACATCATAAGTTGAATCAAAGAATTACATAACCTTGTCGCCAGAAAGAATGCATTATATTTTAACAGCAATATTTTAAATCTAATTCAAGGGTTCAAGGAAATTTAATAAAAGAAGAAGAAGAGAATCTCACTTTTATAAGACCACTAGTCTTGTCGAGTTCGTATTTCACATTACTCCCCTTGCCAATCTCTACGACCTGCAACAGAGATTTACATTATGATATGAAAGCACGAATTATTTTTGAAGAAAAATCTGCCTATCACTGACAAGAACAACTTTATATGAAACAACTCCAAAGCTAAGAATCAGCATTCAGCAAGCTACTTCAAGTGAAAATTTGGGATATGTGGCTTTTGGTTGTGGACTAGTGGGAATAAGATTAGCCTGATGTTTTTATTAAGAGTGTGTAAGTCTGTTTTTTGGGACTTGTAATTGCTTGCAAGAACTTTGTTGAGTATTTTAACTCCTCTCTCTCTCTCTCTCTCTCTCTCTCTCTCTCTCCTTGTATGCTTCTTTTGTTTGTTTTGATGTGTGTGATAAGTCTAGTAAAAAGTAAAAACCAAGTGCTGATCTACGAAAGGTTAGGAACCAACGAAAAGGTTTGGGACCATTGAAGCTCACATAAAATATTCTAGTAAAAATGTTCTCTAGAAACGAACAACAAATTAACATAACAGAACAACCAGAAACTCCAATTTCCAAAATAGAACTGCATTAACAGTACTGCAATTTCTCTTCCACCAATTTATATGTAAATAAAAGTAGTCATATTTCAATATTTTCCCCTAGATTGAAACTCTACAGAAGTCACATCTGATGGAAACTGCAATTTCCAAAACAGAATTACATTAACAGTCCCGAGCTTCCATTGCAGTACACCCAACTCTGCACAAACTGCAACTCTGCTGGAAACTGCAAAAGAAAAGCTACAGACTCCTAAAATTAAATTAACCCAAAACCCCATTAAAACAAGTCTTAAGGGAGTCCATCTCCATACAGTCAAAAAAAATGAAAACCCCCCCACGTAAACAACCAGAACAACTCAAAACGTCAACCTTTCAACATTTCTTCATCCCAAACAAAACATTCAATCATTCAATTTCTTCCACTCCAGAACCCAAAAGATTCAGAACTTCAAAAATCAAAAACCATCTCAGAAACGAAACCCACAGATTTTGGACGCCAAATGAAAAGCACCAAAAAAAAAAAAAAAGAGTCAAGAGTCTTACTTTTCTAAGCAGGCGGCGACGACGGAGATGCAGATTGCAGAATTGCAAATGGAGAGAGAGATATGTTAGAAAGGGTAGCAGGTGGAGAGAGTTTGGGGAATGGGATGAGAAAGAGGTTAGGGTTTGGGAAAAATGGATATCTATACTTAGGATAATATTGTAATTAAATATATAGTATGAAGGTAAATTAGTAAAATTGACACTAAAATTTTCGGGCCGGGACTGAAGATATACCCATACCCGACCCATACCCATGGTCGGGCCTTAAAATCAAGCTCAGGCCCAAGCCCAAGCCCGTCACCCATGGGTAAAGCCCAACCTTTTCGGGTTGTGCCGGGTCGGGTACCCAAAAATCTCGGGCCCATTATCATCTCTAACCTGGTTCTTTGCCATAGATTCCATTTCATCATTCATGACATTATACCCTGAAATGGAATCTTTACATTCCATTGCTTTTGAAAAAGATGTTGGATCTTCATTAACACCCACATCTATTTCTGATTTTTGGAGATATACTTGGTAATCTAAAGAAATTGCTGACTTTCTTGTTCTTGAGGATCTCCTTAGACCTTGTTCCAAATTTTCATTTTTTTGAATTTGAACAACCAGTTTGACAACAACTTGTTCCTGATGTGGTACTGTATCATGAATTTGTTTTCCACGAGTCATAGGTAAAAGAATTAATCTTTCACCTTCAGTTGTAGGAGAAATTTCAATTGCCTCTGAACCATTGAGATCAATGTTTCAAGATTGAACACTCCCACTGTTATTATCATTTTCTAGAAACTTAGCAACCTTTGATTTCACAATTGTTAAGGAATTTGAGGGACAATAGAACTTGTAACCCTTCGACTTTTTAGAATAACCAATGAAGTATCCACTGACTATCCTTAAGTCTAATTTTCGAAGATGTGGATTATATATTCTTGTTTCAATTGGACAATCGCACACTCGAGTGTGTCTCAAACTAGGTTTCCATTGTTTCCATAACTCAAAAGGAGTTTTAGGAACTACTTTAGATGGTACCCTGTTCAAAATGTATACAACTATTTTAAGAGCTTCACTCCATAGGTTTGAAGGTAAATTAGAGTTACATCTCATACTTATGACCATGTCCCTGAGAGTACGATTCCTTATTTCAACAACGCCTTTTTGATCTGGCGATCCAAGCATGGTATATTGTGCTTGAATACCTTGTTCTTAAAGATATCGTGCAAATGGATTAGGTGATTGATCGTATTCTGTGATTCTACCATAATATTCTCCACCTCTATCTGATCTTACTATTTTGATCATTTTTCCCCTTTGTTTCTCTACTTCTGTCTTGTCTATCTTAAAAGCATTTAATGTTTCGTCTTTATGATGTAAAAGGTAGAGATACATAAATCTTGAATGGTCATCAATAAGAGAGATAAAATATTTTTGACCATTTAGACAAGGTGTGAACAGTCCACAAATATCAGTATGTATGATTTCTAAGTTCTCATTCGATCTTCTGGCACCCCTTTTTGTTTGTTTGGTCATTTTTCCCTTTATACAGTTGATACAAGAATTAAAATCGGTGTAATCAAGAGTCTCAAATACCCCATCATTTTCCAACCGTTTAATTCTTTCAACTGATATATGTCTCAAATGTCGGTGCCATAAATTTCTTGATTTCTCATTCAAATATAATCTTTTAGTGTCAGTATGACTAATAGAAAGTAAATTACTTTCAAATGTTGGATCTAAATTTAAGAAAAACAAATCATTCAATAAAGAACCACGACCTATAATTAGATCATTTTTGCAAATATGAAAATTAGAGTAACTAAAAAAATTTAGATACAGAAATTAAGCTCTTTGCAAAAGTAGGAACATAAAAAGTGTTCTTTGAATCCAACACATGTCCATAATCAAGCACTGATCTATAAACTCCTATAGCTTCAACTTGAGAAATAGTCTTCTTTTAGCATAAATTTATTTCTCATTTTGCCTGGAGTTCTTGTCTGCAGGAAACCCTGCAAAATGGTGGCAACATGAATAGTAGAACCATAATCAATCCACCAGTTATTAGAATGAGTATCTAATAAATTAGATTCATAACATACCATAGACAAAAGATTACTTGTATCTTTCTTGTCAATCCCTTTCTTCACTAGCCATTACTTGAACTTTGAGCAATCCTCGTCAGATGTCCTTTCTTCTTGCAGAAAAAGCATTTAAGAGAACCTTTAATGCTTGATGACTTCATTGGCATCTTCCCCTTATAATTTTTAAAAGACTTGCCCTTAGAGCTGTTGGCTGTGAGGTGCAAACTTTCTATACCCTCACCTTTCAGTCTTTCCTCCTCTTGAACACACATGGCCAACAATTTATTTGCTAACCATTTAAACTATTGTGTTGTAAGTTACCTTAAAGGTACTATACTACTTAGCGAGATAGTTAAGAATGAAAGTCACAAGAAATGATTCAGATATGTCAATTTCTAACTCCTTTAATTGTGCTGCAAAATCCCTCATATGTATGATATGATCACGCAATCCCTTTAATCCATGATGTTTCATGGAACTCAGCTTTTCCATAAGGGTGCTTGCCATTTGCTTTCCAGATTTGATGCATTGGGCATCCACCGCTGTCAGATTATTAGTGGCCTTAGTGCATTCAAGGATAAAACCTCTAATACTCTTAGAAATGTTTGCTTTAATGAGCATTAGACTCAAACGGTTCGAGCGTTCCCAATTCTCAAAATGGACTTTTTCAGCTAGCTTACTTAATTTCGTAATGGCATCTGGTTTGCAAACGCGAAGGGCCAAAACCAAATCCATACACCCCAAAGTCAGAAAGATTTTTTCTTTCCATTCAGTATAGTTATCCCCATTTAGTAAAGGGAGACGAAATTGGTTATCTAACATAACTGTAAATTTGAATAATAAATGTCAAGATACATTGACGTAAAATTATTTTTATACTGTATCAACTCATGCTAATAATCAGTTACAAATTAAAATAAATTACAATTTACCTGTAGGCAAAAATCATAACCATTCTAGTATGCTAAACATAACACTAAACATTTGACTAGATATACTTTATTAATTATACTTTATAGATTAGCTGTAGGCAAAATCTATAATGCATAATAATCATTATACTTAACAATGAGACTAAAATATTACACAATAAAATAATGAAAAATTTTCTTGCCTGTGGCTAAAGAAAAAAAACTTCCACTATTTTATTATTTCACATTTTATCTTATTCCAATATCGTACATAAAAAATAAATAATCTTTGTAAGGACATTATTTATTTAAATGCACTAGTTGCAAATTATAATAATGTCATACATATATCATTATATCAATTTATAATTTATAAATAATAAATTTAATTAATTCATGTCGCTGAAATTCAGTAAAAGAATTTTGGGCCTTAAAACTTAAAAAAAAAAACCCAATTTAATTTTTCTACAAGAGAAGAAAACTGGGCTTGAAATCTGAAAAACCCATTTCTGCTTCTTGAAACCCATTTCCAGTGGGCTGGAAAAGTAAGCCCAAAACTGCTTCTAAAGCCCATTTTAGTGGGCTGCTAGAAATATAAACTAGACCGCATTTCTACTTCCTTAAGCCCATTTTAGTGGGCTGGGTAGAAATGAAAAATGGGCCCAAAACATAAATTGTAACAGTGGCATAACTGTAAATTTTCCAAATATATATTATGCATTTCTCAATTAAGAAAATAACCTAATATATATTATAATGCACCACATAAAGTATATTAATTTCAGCCAAATGACATGTATAACATCACAATAAATTCCAGAATACCAAAATAACATGTTCAATCATTTTCATAATTATTTAGAAATTTTTAAACACCCAAAAATAATTATAAAAACCCACACATTCTGGAAAATTACAAATCATATACTGATAATTAGATCCATCAACCAGCATTCCAGAAATGTAAATAACATCATCAAAACATGTTTAAAATCAAGTGCTCTTGAGAGGATGAAATTCCAGAATATTTCAAAACACAAACATTTTTAGGATATTTTAATCTGCCCCAAAACTTTAAAACATCATAACTTTGCAATCCGAACTCCGATTTTGACAAATAACATATAGTTAAAAACCTCTTGAAACAAGGATTTCAATGATATCAAGATCGAGAATTTATTTGCTTTATATTGAAAGTTATGCAGAATTTAAAGTTATGGGTTTTATAAATATTATTTTGATTTTCATGCAATATAATCTAAATTATCATTTCAAAATCTCCAGGATGCATCATAGATCAACAAGCCATAACAGACTAAGAAATCATGGCAATTTGATATTTAAAACATAAAGCATCTTAATAATCAATTATCACATTAATGAACATGAAACATGTGATAATTAGATATGTAGATACTCAAAATCTTTATGTATACCAAATGTAAGATTAAAGACTAAATTTATAGATCATCATCATCATTATTCTGTAAAATACAAGATAATTATTTACATACCTCCGTTGAGGCCTGATGTAATTCCTGTCATTGTTGTTCACTTTCACAATTGACTCAATTTACTTTAGGATTTTTGGGTGTTTTTATCAGACTCACAATTAGGGAAACCAATCCCTAATTATATAATCACCACCCAGGACCCCAAGTGGTTACTGAGGTGGTTACCTCAAGTTACATCAACTTCATAATGGAAGTGGATTGTAACTGCCCATAACTAAGTGGTAGTTAATAGACCACTTACAAAAAACATCCTCACTCACTCACATATTTCCGGTAGAGTCAGCCACCACCATCGACATTTAATGGGTGTGTATGAGTATTTTTGTTAATTTTAAAACTTTTATTGTAGGAGGTGTTTAACTAAATTAACAAATGTAGGAAAAAATAATCTTACCAAACGCATTTTTAAATGTAAATAATAATAACTCAACTCAACTTTTTTAAAAATACTATTCAAAATAATAAAACAAACACACCCTACAATGTTTTTGTTTGTAATTTCTGAATATCTGATTATAAGTATTGAGTGTTCGTTTTTGTAAATTTTAAATATATGGAAACTAATATTTTTTACATAAATATCATCTTCAATATTAAGTATGTTGTATTTATAGTTTGTATTACAAATTATATTGATAAAAATATAACAAATCTGTTTTAATTTTTTTTATTAAGAAAAACATGAGTGAAATCAAATAACCAATAAATATTTGAATATAAAATATTCACTTTTTTAAGTCTTTAGATGTAAAAACGAAAAAGGTGATTAGTAATTTATTTATGAGTAATACTACACCAACAACCTTCTTTCACAAACTTTCTCTCACAATCCTGATGTAGCAGCTTGCAATTGGTTAATTTGCAATTAATTAGTGAGACTCATATGAGACCTATTGTGAATTCTGTCACATCAGGGTTGTGAGAAACAGTTATTGGTGTGATATTATTTTTTATTTATAAGACATTTTACTCATTAGCATATGAAGTTATGGATTCTACCGATAGATATTTTCACAAATGTTTTATAGTAAGGGTAAAATAGACTTCTTAACATCTTTAACGGTCAATTAATGGAATACGCGAAAAAAGGGTGGTTTCTTATACAAATTTCTTAAACTTTAAGAGAGGGGGGGATTCATTAGAAATCTCATATTCGCCGTCATTTGGTAAATTGTAAAACCTGAGGGATGATAAGTAAAATTATTTATGTATTCTAGGTGGGTGTCAGAAATGTATGAAAAGTTTGGTCATAGGAGAGAAATTTCCAGCTCATAGTCAGACTGAAGAGCCAATGGTTAAGCGGAATTTATCTTAGGAGTTGGGCCTATAAATATTCACTAGGTTTTAGGATCCATAGTAACTTAAATTTAATTTTTAAAATAAAATATAATTTACATTTAAATATTTATATAATTTGTTGTAATATTTGAGCCACACATATATTTTCATCTTGTTAAAAAAAATAAAAATAAATAAATAAATAATTTAAGGCATGCCTGTAAATGTGTGAAGTTGGTTAGGGGTAACTGACGCGTTTGGGCTGGCTCTAGCCTGTCTAGACCACCATTAATCATCAGAGTACACTGGACATCTTATAAATTGATTTTCAATTTGATTGAACACCCTTTAAACTAATTTATCTTTGAACACCTTACAAACTAATGTCAAGATTCATTGAATGTTTTACAAACACAATAAATCAAGTAAGTCATAAATATGATAAGTGATTATTTGGTGGAATTCAAACATAAGACTTCTGTATAACCTAGGGGTGTTCAAAAAAATACAAAAACCGAACCAAACCGCTAATCGAACCGAAAAACCGATTAACCGAAAAAACGGTTCGGTTACGATTCAAAAAATTCAAAAAACCGAATATTCAGTTCGGTTACCGGTTCGGGAGAAATTAGAAACGGTTAACCGAAAACCGGTTTACTAAATCGGTTTTTCAAATATATATATATAAAATAAATAAATAATAACCTAAACTAAAATAAATCCCTAATTCACTCAATCTAAAATCCCAACCCAAATTTTTTTTCTTAGTTCCCAATGTATTGTCTATATTTACAATTTAATTTAGAACAAAATTAAAAAAAAAAGTTTTATAAAAAAAAAAGGAAAAACCGGTTCAAAACCGGTTAATCGCTTTTTTTAAAACGGTTAACCGGTTTTTCGGTTAATTGAAAACCGGTTTTCCCTAAAACCGGTTCGGTTTCGGTTCGAGAATTTTCCCAAACCGAAAATCCGGTTCGGTTTAGAAAAGCGATTAACCGGTTCGGTTAACCGCTTTTGAACACCCCTAGTATAACCTAAGGTCTTACCATCTAGGCATAAACAAGTGATTAACCGTGTTAACATATTAGTCATTTTTTAGTGAAGAAATCCTAAACTTTTTAAAGTACAAAATGAAGGTAAGTGTCTAGTTGCTAATTTCAAAGACCTTGAAATAAAAGTTAACGATAGGATGCTTATCTTTTATCCCTCAAATTAAAAAAGGTGCAATTTTTTTTTACTAATATATAATTATGATATTAGTAAATTTTTTATTAATATGTAATTATGACATGAGTAACGAGGACTATAAAGATATCCTAATTTTTTCTTCTTAAAATGATGTATTATCTTACGTGGTGTCCACATATCATTATCATCAACTCTTCATTTATTGATAAAAAATTTGAGATATTATTTGAAAAGTCTAGAATTACTCTTAACATAAAAAAAATTATCAAATAGAATAGTGATTCATAAACCTAAAAATAAGGATCATTAAGAAATCATAAATAATAAAATTCATGAAAATAAATTTCTAACTACTTCGTTATATATATATATATTTGTTGGGACGGGCCTAAGGGCAAACCTTCTTGTATGATCAAAATTTGTTTCCTGTTTTTATAATTTTTATTAATTATCATTTGTAAAATTATATGTTAGTTCGGATAAATAAGAAGGATAATAATACAATATTGTACTATTAAAATTTATACTATTATGAGTTAATAAACATTACCAAATTGTCTTTATATCGTTTATTTCAACATCTGAAACTTAACGGGAATGAGATTAATGTTATTTCAAAAACCTTAAGAGGATTTTGGTTATTGTATCATGCCTCAGAGAAAAAAAATTTAACTCTATAAAAATATAATTTGAGAAGGTACTACGAAAATTTCATAAAATAATTGATGTTTAAAGCATGTGACTTTTGAAATATTGTGGTAACGGTAACACAAGGTCAGAAGGATTCAAATGCACATGAAATGTAGAAAGTGAAATGTGAATCTGCATTTCATTTGTTTCGTGTAGTAAATAGATTTATAATAAGAAAATTATTGTTCATAAAGAAAAGTATTAACAAAATTTATCAATCCATAAATATTAAATTGATGTTGGACTATTAGATAATGAATAACATTACAACAACAACCCACTCTCACATATTTTCTTTCACAATCCTAACGTAACAACTCATAATTGATCAGTTCATAATGAGTCTCACATGGGTCTTGTATGGGTCTAATTAATTAATTGCGAACTATCACGTCAGTTTATGAGAAAAAGTTTGTGAGAAAAAGTTGTTAGTGTAGTATTACTCTTAAATAATATTAAAGATCGATCCCAATCAAAATTGGTATAAAAAAGATTCAAATGCAAATACTATTCTAAATTTTGATTAGACAATAATTATCGATATTACGAATTAATGGGTTTGAATTGAAGGGTATGCGCTTTAAGTCCCACTATATTAAACGGGTATATTATTCTCAAACAGCTTTCAATAGCAAATTAAACCATGTACAGTCAAATCTCTATAAATTAATAAACTTGGGACTATATAAATTATTAATTAAAATAGGTATTAATTAATCGATTAATTAAAATTTTATTAATTTGTAAAGTGTATTTACGATTCAACGAACATACATTTAATCCATTAAAACATTATTATATTTTACCAATCTAATCAATTGAATATGAATTAATCCACTAAATATACATTACAACATTAATTAAATTTCATTGTATTTATTACTTAATTAAATAATATTTATTGTATTTACGGTACTTAACTAAATAATATTCATGGTATATAATTGTATTAATTTAATTAAAAGTATTCAACAAAAAATATGAGTGTATAATTGAATTGAATTAAATGTATTCATTGTACTTGAAATCTTTAATTGTATTAAATTTATTCAATGAGTTAGATTAAAAATAATCTTTAATAAAATATCATAGTCAATTAACGAATTATTTATTTATAATATAAATAAGATCACAGTAAGGTTTTATAGACAAATATTATTTTATTAATTTATTAAAATTCTTAATTTAACCTTTTAACCCAAGTTGGGACCGTGAGAAGATTATTATATAATAGAGATTATTAATTTATCAACAGTATTAATTTATAGAGGTTATCTATTTTACATTTCAATCAAGCGGTAAGAAATGGATACCATGATCAAATTCTATACTAATTAAGTTTTCTATCATTAGATTTTCAATAACAAATCAAACGTGAATATTATTCAAGATTCAACTAAACTGAAACTATTATAGTAAACCAAACGCTTATTAACTATCCAAAAGATTAGCATAACCTATTAGGTGATGCTGTTTACCACCCTTATAAATCCAAGATGTGGGATCACAATACTCCAAAGTGTATACAATAATCAAACCCTAAATGATATATTCTTTCTTAAGTTTTCAATCCAACAACATTCATCAACTCATTAACTATTCAATATTCCGATTGAACATACGAAATCGAAAACACAACCGGAACCCTACTTCTCAAGTTTTCAATCCATTCATCAACTCATTAACTATTCAATATTCCGATTGAACATACTAAATCGAAAACACAACCGGAACCCTACTTCTCAAGTTTTCAATCCAACGACATGCATTAACTCAACAACTATTCAAGATTCTGATTGGACCGAAGAACAACTAAAACCCTAAAAATAAAAGGCTTGATATATTATGCGGATCCAACGGATAGGAAATGTGTACCCAATCAAACCCTAAAAGTTATATTCTTCTCAACTCGATAACTATTCAAGATTCTGATCAAACGCAACGTAGGGTGACACGTTGAAAACCTTAAAAATCAAGGGCTTGAATGCTTGATATATTATGCAAGTCCAATGGATAAGAATGATGGGGAGAACAATAATGGAGGGTGAAAGAGAGAAAAGAGTGGAAGGTTGTAATGATGCGGGCGATTTGTTTGCTTGAATGATGCCAAAAGTTTTCCCCAAATACTTAAAATAACGCTAATTTTTTAAGTACACGTTTTCTCTTTTATGGGTTATAAAGTTTATCTTGTATACTATTTATCTTGTATTCAATACGTGACCTCTAATTCATCGTAATCATTTAGATTATCCATGAATAGATGAATGCATGTATGTTACTGGTACGTGTTGGTGAAAGAATACTTATATGATATAGTCTTATTACCTTACTTTATAAATGTAGTGAGAAATACTTATCATTATGTCTGATTAGTTAATATTATTTATCATTCATCAATAACTATTTATATGATAGATGACATTGAAAATTACGTGTTTTATTGGATAATGGATATTATCATGTTAACAGAATGGTAATGATATGGTAATGATATGGTGAAACTCTTTCGTATAAGTTTTTTGTGTACTTAAGTGATGTACATTCATTAGAGGTTCACATGTGCATTTGTCACATAGATAATTTTCTCGTTCATTACAAATTTTAATATAGGATAGCACCAAATTGCTAATCTCAAATCATAATATACTTATTACCCTTTTCATCCTTCTTTTCATTATTAAAAAAATTAATTATTTAATATTTAAAAATGTGTTTAATATAATATTTAATAATTATTTTTGAATTTTTTTATTTGACAGGTTCTGCTTGTGGGAAGCAGAGAATAGCAAAGGCTGCCATTTTGCAATAATTAAGCGAAAGACGTTGAGAAAAGGACAGCTATAGCTCTAGGTTTTAATCCATTGCATCATCATCACCGTACGGATTTCAAATCTCCACTTTTTCCTTTCTTTTATTTTTATTTTTAATCTTTTTTATAATTATTATTAAATATATAAAGAAAATATTACACTTATCAATTCTGGAAGCCGACTCTCCATCCTAACTACTGTGAAGTGCGACGTAAGGAGTTTTTATACTGACGATATTGCACTCCACGTTGGTCGGGATGGGGAGTCAGCTTTGCAAAAAGGGTAAATGTAAAAACTGAAAATCACAATGGCAAACATCTATAAAGACAATGGACCTCCACCACACCAAATCAAATTCTAACTTAATTAAATAATTAATAATTAATCCCAAGATAACACAAAATCTCCTTATTTACGAATCCCCAACACATTTCATTCATGCACAATAAATATGCCAAAATGGCTTTGGACTTTTCTCACAAATAGACCCACCAAATCCCTAAAGTACACAAACAAACATTAAACAAACAAACAAACAAACAAACCCCCTTTTTTCAATTCTTGGTCAACTCAAGCCCCAATTGGGCAATTTCCAAACCCTAAAGGGCCTTCTTGTAATTTTTAATAGTTCAATGACTCAAAATGCAAATAGTACACTGCACCCACTAGGATATGTGTAAATACTTAAACTTAAAATGGTTAAGAAAATTCAATGGTAATAAAGAAAGTTTTTGTCTTTTTACTAAAAAAAGATAACTTTTTTTTTTAAAATTTATTAAAGTTTCAATTTCCAGATTTTATTTCTCAATTTACACTATTGCTATCTTTTTAAATTAAATTATTGGCAATTAAGCCCAAAAAGGAAAATTAATAAATTACCCCCCAAAAGGACACTATCAATTAAAAAAGGTTACTATAAATTTCTTTTTCTTTTTTAATTATCCAAACTTGCATTTAGTTGTTTTTGTCAAAAAATAACTATAAAGTTTATTTGAAACTTTATACAAAATTTTTAAATTTTTTTATCTCTTAACTTGTGTTATTCTTCTAAATGGTAAATTCTGTTACGGACTTACAAAACTCCCCTTAATACCAGTTTGTAAAGAAAGGGAGCCTATAGGTTAATAAACCACCCACGAATGTTATACTTAGTGAAGTATAGGATCCTTAAAAATTCCCATTTTAAGTGTTTTTGATAAATTATGGGCAAATTAAAAATTTAAAAGGTATGTAAAGTAAATTTAGACACAACTTATTAACCAAATCGTAAAAGGACAATGAACCAATAATGTATATAAAGGTTACTATTTTTTTTTTTTTTTTTTTTGTAAATAATCTGAATTCCCATTTACTAAAAAATTAATGCTGTAAAAAATTGACTATAAAGCTTGAACCTTCACACAAAATTTTCAATTTTGTATCTCTCAATATTTTTTTTGATAAAAGAATGTAAATTCAAAACTCTTGAGGTACTAAAAATAAAAAACGCAAAGTTGAGGGGGTCCGAAGTAGGAAAGGACACAAACACGTTAGCGTTCATGGTAATGTTGGCAGAGCCTATAAAACACGGACTAATCGAAGCAAGAACGTAAAACTTTGAAATTTTAAAAAGACGAGTTAACACAGTTCTTGCTGGCTAGGCCACTGTGTCTTCTTTCTCTCTGGCTTCACTCATTCACTCACTCACAAATCCAAAGTGTTTGTTGAAATTACTCACTGAAAGTCATGGGTGTGTCGTTTAAGCTTGGTAAGGTTCGTAAGAGGTACCGCCAGGAGGTGGTAGACACCGTGGACGGAAATGGAGTCTGGGATATTGAGCCTGAGGTTGGGTTTGGTGAGGTATATGGTTTTGTTTTGGTTTGGTGGAGTTGTGGTGTGTTTTTTTTTCTTTTTTTTTTGGGTTTTGGGATCATTTTTGTGTGGAACGTGGTGTCTTTTGTTGTGGAAGTGGGTTTTTGGTTCTGGTTTTGTTTGAGTTGAGATGGGTTTTTTATTTTGGGAAGTGGGTTGAGTTTGTTTGTGTGTTTTTTTTGAGAAACTTGGATAGTGTTTTGGGGGTTTTTTGTGTTGGTGGTATTTTTTTTTTTTTTTGGTTAAAACTTAAAAAGTCAATTGTTAGTAGTGTGTGTTCATTTTTGGGTTGCAGATTGTAGTTTGTTTTGGGGGTAAAAGGTAACTAACTGGTTTGGGTGATCATGATGGAACCAAATGATTGGTTTAAATGCACAAGAACCAAGTGGTTTTCAACTTCATGAACAAAAGCCCCGTGATTTTATGTTGATTTTTGTGGTTTATGTACTGGAAAGAGTGTTTTGATCTGTTAAAATTTTCCCTAATCATGTTTTTGAACTTGGTTTTGTTTGAGTTGAGATTGTTTTGGTTTTTGTGAAGTGGGTTGAGTTTGTTTTTGTGTTCTTTTGAGTCTGTGAGTTAAGAAACTTGGATGGTGTTTTGGGGTTTTGTCATTTGTGTTTTGTGGTGGTGGTTTTTTATTGGTTTAGTTAAAAGTGTAGTGTAAGTAGGATGTGTTTTTTTAACTTGATGAACAATAGCCCCATAATTTTATGTTGATCTTTGTGGTTTATGTACTTGAAAGAGTGTGTTTTTGATCTGTAAAAATTTCCCCTAATCATGTTTTAGAACTTGGTTTTCTTGAGTTTCTTTGAAGGGAGTTTTTGCTGAGAATTTTAAACCGTGATTATTATCTGTTCAGGCCAAATAATTAGGGATTCATGGTAGTTTTTCATATATTTCTTTTGCTACTTAGATTTGAAGAAACAAGATAAACATGCAATATACTTTTCTTGGCTTGGCTTCTTTTTTCTTTTAATGTTAATTATGAGTTCATTTGAAGAGTTTTTGTTCTAGGTTGATGAATGATAACACTATATTAGATTTAAGCATGTTCGAAATGCCCTTTGGTTCTTGTATTCTCATCATGGTTTAAGAAATGTTTAACAAGTCCTCTCTTAATTGCTTCCAAGATTTCCTCGAAGAATGATGTGCTTTTGATATTTTTACACCCTTTTGTATGTTTTTAAAGGGTGATGCTCCGATAAAGCATTCTTGTCTTGATCATCAAAATTCTTTGTATTCTCTTTTGGTTTCTAATTTTCATAATCACACACCTTGTATTTGTGAAAGATCTCTTATTTTTGATCTTTTGTTTCATCAACTGAAGCAATTGTTTCGCCCTTAAAAAGGAGCCATTTGATTCCTTTCTAAAGTATGTCAAGCCTGTGCTATCATATGCAGTGTAAAAGGCTAATGGATCGTTTCTTTAGGTTTATTTCTACCTTGTCAAGACCTTTTCTTGCTTTTTTATTTCCTTTGATCCAACCGTTTAATTAATTATTGATGAAATCAGTTTCTGTGGTACTTTTTTTTTTTT